>NW_009727822.1:0-3511 GCF_000703405.1 Apaloderma vittatum
CCCTGAGCCAATTCTCCAGGCTGAACAGCCCCAACTCCCTCAGCCTGTCCTCATAGGAGAGGTGCTCCAGCCCCCGATCATCATCTCCTCCAGCCCTGGCCCCATGCTCAGGCTCCCTTCAGTGCCTGAGCTCCAACTCCCTTCAGGTTCAGCGAGGCGGACCAAAGGAGAGCTGCTCTCTGGAGAAAGTGTCCTCTGGGTGTCTTGTGTCTCCCACCCCAAGGCCTTCAGGGTCCTCCAGCCACAGCAGCAGGCTGAGCAGTGTGGGTGAGCTGGGCCTGTGGCCTCCAGCCTGGGTTTTGGGCTACATCCAGCTCCACTTTAGGTTTCTGAGGCAGCCCAGTCACCACGGGGCAGAGTCTTTGGGCTCAGTAAGGAGGTGCTGTGGTGGTGGCAGGAGCCAAAGAAGAGAGTGGGAACCGCTGAGTTGAACAGGTTTCATGGCACGAGAGCAGAGTGGGAACAGCCCTGAGGAGAAGGACTTGTGTGTGTTAGTTGACGAGAGGCTCAACACGAGCCAGCAATGTGCACTTGCAGCCCAAAAAACGAACTGTGTCCTGAGCTGCATCAAAATGAGAGTAACCAGCAGGTTGAGAGAGGTGATTCTCCCCCTCTACTCTGCTCTGGTGAGGCCCCACCTGGAGTACTGCATCCAGTCCTGGAGCCCACAGTACAAGAAAGACATGGATCTGCTGGAGAGGGTCCCGAGGAGGGCCATGAAGGTGGTTAGAGGGCTGGAGCACCTCTGCTATGAGAACAGGCTGAGGGAGCTGGGGTTGTTCAGCTTAGAGAAGAGAAGGCTCCGGGGTGACCTAATAGCAGCCTTCCAATATATGAAAGGGGCCTACAGGAAAGCTGGAGAAGGGCTTTTTACAGGGGCCTGTAATGATAGGACAAGGGGCGATGGCTTGAAGCTGCAAGAGGGTAGATTTAGATTAGTTATAAGGAAAAAATTCATCACCATGAGAGTGGTGAAGCACTGGAACAGGTTGCCCAAGGAGGTTGTGGATGTCCCATCCCTGGAAGTGTTCAAGGCCAGGTTGGATGGGGCTTTGAGAAACCTGGGCTAGAAGGAGAGAGGTGTCCCTGCCCACAGCAGGGAGGTTGCAACTAGATGATCTTCAAGGTCCCTTCCAACCTCAACCATTCTATGATTCTATGATTCTATGAAACAGCATCATCATGACTTGCCCTACTGCTGTTATTAGTGGATTGTGGCAAGCTATCAGCTGTTCAGTCACCTAAAGTGTGCCCACCTCCAGGAAAAGATGCTTTCTTGTGCTTGTCACTTGTTAAAATACAGAGCTGTTACCTGTGAAAGTGATGTACCCTAGACAAATAACACCTAGCACCAGCCTCCCACGAAAGGGAGAGTGTCAGAAAGACGTTTGTGAACATTAACACGTCCCAGATCGATGATTCAGATGACATCAGGGACACAAAGAGCTTTGAAACTGGTTGGCACAATCACCCCTACTGCTGGCAGGCCAGCAGTGACCTGTGGAAGCAGCAATTTGGAGGCCAGTCAGCACAGCTGTATGCAAAACATCGTGCTGCCGTGCGTACAGCAGGATCGCCAAGATTCTGTGTGTTTTTCTCCTCTGCAATATGTGTATGTGGGTAGTGGTTAGTTGTTCAAATGGATGTTCTGCCTCTGTCAAGACAGCATCATCACTGGGAGAATGCTTTGATTTCCCAGATGAATGTTGTCACCTGTTGCATTGTGTGTCATCTCTTCCAGCAGCTGCTGGCTTCTGAGCAATTACCAGGCTGCCAAGTCTGACTTATTGATGCAGATGAAAAACACATAAATATTACACTCTTTGAACTGTGCACTCTTACCAGGAACAAGGACTGGCCCATGACAAAGGCCTCTTGCAGGCTGAGAGGCTGGTTACTCTTTGCAGTGTGCAACCCCATGAACCTCTCAGCTGTATCCATCAAAACACTAGCTGAAGCCACCCACAATGCTGAACTACAAGGGCAAAAGCGTGTTGTTAATAATCACTTTGAAGTCCTGCGTCTAAGAATTGGTTTATTTATGAAGGGAAGCTGAATGAGAAATGCAGTCTTTCAGGTGCGAGCTCTCTGAAGAGAGGAGACTGACATCCTGACCTTGGATGCTGACAGGAGTTGTACATCAGTTAAGCACTGGAACTGATGAGCTGGGCCCTGATCTCTGCACGTGAGGAGCTCGCTGGGGCTTAGGAGTGCAACGGTACTTGACTGTGGCTGAGGATAATACAGAGAAGTTAGAGCAAGTCTCTTCCTAGGGCTTTTGCACAGCACAAGACAAGAGACAAGGGTTGCAAGTTGCAGTATGAAATTCTGGTGCAATATAAGAAAATAAAAAATTCCCTATGAGGGTGGGTGAGCACTGTTACAGCAGCCCAGATAGTGCAATATCATCCCTAGAGACGGTGAGAATTTAACTGGGCACATTCTGCAGTGCTGTGGTCCTGAGAGAGACCCTGCAACGTTTTCCTGTGTAATTCTCTTTCAATCTTTTGGATCAAAACAACCATCCATAATTTTCTTCTTTAAAATACTTCAAAATGTGTTTTCTGAAATAAAATCTGCCCCTCCCCCCAGTCCTCCTCAGAGGACGCTATTGACAACTAGGGGTTAACATATTTGTGATATGGTTCACAGCCCGCCATGAATTACAGAATCGTCGGAGTTGAAAGGGACCTCTAGAGATTGTCTAGTCCAACCCCCCCAGCTAAAGCAGGATTGCCTAGAGCACATTATACAGGATTGCCTAGAGTACATTATACAGGAGCACATCCAGATGGGCTTTGAAAGAAAGTCTCCAGAGAAGGAGACTCCACAACCCCTCCACACAGCCTGTGTTCTGTCACCCTCACAGTAAAGAAGGTTTTCCTCGTATTTAGTTGGAACTTCCTGTGTTCCAGCTTGTTCCCGTTGGCCCTTGTCCTGTCATTGGGCAACACTGAAAAGAGTCTGGCTCCCTTCTCCTTGCACTCACCATTTAGAGATTTATTGACACTGATAAGGTCTCCTCTCAGTCTTCTCCAGGCTAAACAGTCCCAGGTCTTTCCTCATAACAGAGATGCCTCTGTCTCCCACTCATCTTCACTGCCCTCCGCTGGACTCTCTCCAGTAGTTCCCTGCCTTTCTTGAACTGGGGAGCCCAGAACTGGACAAAGCACTACAGATGTGGCCTCACCAGGGCAGAATAGAGGGGGAGGATGACCTCCTTTGACCTACTGGCCCCACTCTTCCTAATGCAGCCAGGATCTTGGAGTCCTAGAGGACAGTCAGTTGTCCATGGGACAGCAACGTGTCCTTGTGGCCTAGAGGGCCAATGGGATCCTGGGGTGCATTAAGAAAAGTGTGTTCAGCAAGTCTAAGGAAGTTCTTCTCCCCATCTGCTCTGCCCTGGTGAGACCACACTTGGAATACTGTGTCCAGTTTTGGGCTCCCCAATTCAAGAGAGACAAGGACCTACTGGAGAGAGTCCAACGGAGAGCTACGAGGATGATTAAGG
>NW_009727822.1:3737-20230 GCF_000703405.1 Apaloderma vittatum
TGTTCACTGTGAGGGTGACAGAGCCCTGGCACAGGCTACCCAGAGAGGGTGTGGAGTCTCCTTCTCTGGAGACTTTAAAAAACCCACCTGGACGTGTTCCTGTGTGGCTGCCCTAGGGGACCCTGCTCTGGCAAGGGGATTGGACTAGATGATCTCTAGAGGTCCCTTCCAACCCCAAACATTCTGTGATTTTATGATTCTGTGATTCTCCTTCTCGGCCACAAGGACACATTTCTGGCTTGTGGTTAACTTATTGTCTACCAGGACTCCAAGATCCTTCTCCTCAGGGCTGCTTTCCAGCAGGTCTGCCCTTAGCCTATCTTGATGCATGAGGTTATTCCTCCCCAGGTGCAGGACTCTATATTTGCCCTTGTTAAACCTCATTAGGTTCCTCTCTGCCCAATACTTCAGCCTGTCCAGGTCATGCTGGGTGGCAGCACAGCCCTCTGGTGTGTCAGTCACACCTCCCAGTTTTGGATCATCAGCAAACTTACTGGGGATACCCTCTGTCCCCTCATTTAGGCCACTCATGAATACGTTGAATAAGATCAGAGCCAGCCCCGGTCTCCCTCTCTGGAGACATTCAAAACCTGCCTGGACATATTCCTTTGTGACCTACTCTAGGTGATCCTGCTCTGGCAGGGGGGCTGGACTAGATGGTCTTACCAGGTCCCTTCCAACGACATTCTGTGATTCTGTGATTCTGTGGTTCTGTGATTCTGTAATGCCACTGGCTACAGGCCTCCAACTTGACTCTGCACCAGTGATCACAAAAAGATTATTGATCATGAAGCCCCTGGACTAGCTGGGCACTGCCCAAGGTAACCCTGTGTAACCCTCCCCGAAAACTGGCAGGTAACGCTGACACGAAGCTGGTGAAGCAAATGCCACATGGCGGCTCCTCATCAGGGGCTGCAGTCGAGGCTGCTGCCTGTGCCATGCCAGGGCAGGGAGTCAGGAGTCTGGGAGCCCCACGCTGCCCCACCGCACTGTGGGGCCGTGGGATTTTTGCAGGGTCGCCCCAAGAGAGGTGACCTCCAGGCCAGCCGGCTGGGCTGCATTTCTATGTTGGGGTGGGGCTCCACCTTGTGGACGCTACTGGGAATGCAGGGATTCAGCCTGGATTCAGGAGTACCGAGATTGCAACGAGGGGGGGCGGGGAGGGGGGGTTATTTCTCCTATTTTGCTGCAAGAGGGAAAAAAAAAAAAGTTTTCCCCTCACACCTAGGAGAACAGCCGCATAACATCTGTCCTTTGGATGTGCCCAAGGGGATTGCTCAGGATCTTGTGCATGGCTGGGCAACAGAATTCATAGAATAGAATTCATAGAATCATTAAGGTTGGAAAAGACCTCTAAGATCAAGTCCAACCATCAGCTCAATACTACCATGACTACTAAACCATGTCCTGAAGTGCCATGTCTACGTGTTTTTTGAACACCTTCAGGGATGGTGACAGAACCACTTCCCTGAACAGCCTGTTCCAATGCTTCACTGCTCCCTCAGTAAAGAAATTTTTCCTAATATCCAATCCCCAGGTGCACCTTGAGCCCATTTCCTCTTGCCCTATTCCTTGTCACTTCGAAGAAGAGACCAACACCCACCTCACTACAACCTCCTTTCCAGTAGTTGTAGAGAGCAATAAGGTCTCCCTTCAGCCTCCTCTTCTCCAGACTAAACAATCCCAGTTCCATCAGTCACTCCTCATAAAAAGTGTTCTCCAGAGAAGTCCTGGAACCTCATTTCTCCTACCTCCACTTCTGCTCTTAGAGCTGCAGGGGAAAAGAACAGGCAGTGAAGTTCTCCTTCCCTGGTAGCTCCTGCCATTAGAAAGAAAGAAAGAGAAGGCACAGAACTGGCCTGAGGTAAAAAACCAGAGCTGCTGACACTGACAAGGCCAAAACCTGTAGTTCTGAGATGCCTTATTTTTGTGTTGCTGCAGTGATGTGTGTGAATTGTGTGTGTCCTTCAGAATGTCCGTGAAGGATCGGCCTTTGGATGTGTGTTGCTGACTGACCCTGCCTTTTGTGTGCAGTCACTCCAACATGCCCAAGATTGATTGGATTCTCCCTGTGTGAGATAGATGGAAAATGAATCTGCATGTGCCCTAAAGCCATGTCTGTCTAAATATTAGAAAACCAACCAATCATCTCCTCCCACGGGGAAAATGTAGTGAACTACTGATAAAAATGGTAATTGAAAATAATTTTTTTTTAAAAAGGCTATCCAATATGTAGAAAAAAGTCCCAGGAAGATGTTAATTTTCAAGAATAGGTCTAGTTAACTGTTGTATCAAAAAATTTGAAATGCCTCTTTATCCTGAAAAGTGGACTCACTGCTTACAGTCTAATAATATGGCTTGGATTGAGAGGGCTCACTGCAAGTACAGACAATTTTCTAGCCCCAAACAGACAACCCATGAAAAGTCAGCCTGGGCTCTGAGAGTCAAACTCCCTTCTGCTTGTCTTTCATCACGCGTAATAAAAGTCTGCAGGCCGATCACACGCTGCATGACTAGTTCGCTTCTTGGCACTCAGACACTTTTCTCTGTCCTGGGTTTGTGCTGAACCTCTTGTTTCTGGCTCCACTTGTCGGCATCAACACAACCAGTGCTGAGCTAACATCCTCCTCAACTGCTGTCCCTCGAGCTACGGTGTCTGTTTTGGGGGTAGTTTTTGGTAGGTAACTGTGGGGATTGTATTTGCTGCCCCACCACTCCACAGCCTGCCTGCCCTGTCCCTGCCCCATTTCTGCTGGGTGCTCCAGATTCCTGTGAGGTCCTCTACATGGTGCCAGTGGGAGATGAAGGTGACCCCACTGAGGTGGAATAGGGGACAGTCATATTCAGGGGTGGTTTATGACACACCGAGGTGGATGTTTGCTGTTAGCACTTGCATCCTGGGGCTACCAGCTCAAAGAGGAAGGGGTGAAAGACATTGCAAACATGACTGCAAATGACCTGACTGCTTGTTTCCCAACCTGTACATCTTATTGCTGCTGTGCTCAAACTCCTCCCAGAATGAGGTGTGCCTTCAGTTCATTCTGACACGCTGGAGGTATCCTTCCCCATGGGAACGCCAAGCTCTCTCAGCGCTTGCTGCATAGAGTTTCATCAGAACACAGTATCCTGTATTCTTTGCTGTTCTTTGGAGTTCAGGCTGACTTAGTCTGGATGGTGAAATTTCACATTTTGGGGCTGGAAAGCAGTATTTTTATGCATTGATTAATTTATTTTGTCTTGGCTGGGTGTTTTCATTGTCCTTCCTCTGAAATTTCCTGTATTTAGAATTATCAGAAGCTTATCCGGAGGGAAGAAGCCCGGTGAAATGCACGGCGCTCTGTGGCAGATGCTTTGTATTTTCCCACGCACCAAAAAATATTTTGTTCCCCCTTGACCTTATCCCCACAGGTTTCTCCTCCTAGTCAAGGAGACAGGTTTCAGAAGCACCTGTTCTTACCCAGCACTGATATATTGCTTGGTGCTGACCCCTAGAAGGTACTGCTGTTACCTATATGAAAGCATTACGTGCAAAGGCAGTATTTACAACCAACAGCAATTTAAAGCCTAATGTTTTTCTTCTGAGACCCTGCAGGTGGAAAGCAAGAGCCCTGCCTTGGCTGATCATTTTTAATTTATAAGGCAACTTCCAGCCTTTCCAGATCGAGGTCATGACCACATGCTATCACACAGCCCAGGAGGACTGCATCTGTTGAGGTGCAATCAAAGCTTGTGCTCGTTAGCTTGAGCCCTTGGGATGTCAACCTCTGCAGTGGAGGAATGACAGGGCGTATGGGGGACCATGTCTCTTGAGCAGTGGTGGAATGGAGAGCGGGAAACAGTCAGAGACTTGCCCTCATTATGCATGGGTCTAACAGGCCCAATTACCCCATCCTCTCCTCACCTCGGCGATGTAAAAGACTCTTGTTGAGAGTGGTCATAACTCACGGTGAACACCCTGCCTCCCCCTTACTCCCTTCACACCCGCTGCTCTCCATTTTTCTTCCAGAAAAAAAATGTGTCTTTGATGAAATGAAATGGCTCAGTCAAAGAGCGCCTCAAATGGTTGGGGACCCCTGCACTTGGCCACCCTTCCCCACTTCCCAGCTCTATTTCTGGCCGAGTTTGGAGTTTAAGTGGGCTGACCTTGTGCCCTGACTGCCCCGGGGGTCAGTGATGAAAGCGGATGGAAGCTTCACAGTCAGGTCTCTCGTGTGTGACTCTTTTGTTCCTGGAACAGGGGTGTGGAGTGCCTGGGACAGTGCTTAATTGTCTGGGGGCACTGCTTTACCCGTTATGCCCTTCCCTGGGTGGCCCCAGCCCTTCTTGCTCATGCGTGGGAGGGAGGCAGCTTCCCCACTCAGGGTAGGGAAGAGGAAGCGGAGTCTGGATTGCTCGGCATCATTTCTGGCTGTTTATCAATCTGTGTAATAAATTTTGTGGAGTGCCAGAAAAAAAGAAAGAAGAAGAAAAAAAAAAGAAAAAAAGAACTTCCTGGCACTTTGTGCCTCCTGTCTGTCACTGGATGCATCCTTCATTGTCCTGCCGTGCAGCCCAGAGCAACATCCCCTTGCCTCAGCCAGCTCCTGGGTCCATCCACTGTGCTCCGTGGTGGGATGCAGCCTGCCACCCAGAACTCCCTCTGCCCTTCTGCAGGTGTTTAATGAGGAAAGTCTGATGTGTCAGGCCTGAGGCAGTGCACTTAGCCCAAGTGAAAGCAATGGGTTCACACCAGTGAGTGCAGAATCTCTGAGCTGGAGCACATCAACAAAGCTGGGTGGTATTGTTGGGGAGCAAGCCCAGGGCTGGACTTACTGAGGCTCCTGGAAAGCTTTGCTAGACCTGACCTGGGCATCCACAACTGGCACTCGCCTGAGGACGCTCAGAGGAGCAGTGGGTTTGCTGTAGGTATGTGTGGGCAGGGAAAGGATGCTGGGCAACCTGTGGGCGTGATGGTAAAGAGTTGAAGGTTTACAAATGTCCGTGATGGAAGTAGGTCAGCAGAACTCAGAGTAAGCCTGTGGGAAGTCTTGTACCACTCAATACCTCTTTGGCTGCTCCCTCAGCATCTTTCTTTTTGCAGTGAGTCTTTCCTGTGCCTTACATCTTCATTACAGCTGGAGGCTGGGGCAAAAGCCTCCACAGCAGACCCTCCCCTCTGCCGTTTCGGGGGAGTGACTGTGCAGAGGAAATGGATAAAAGGAGCAGAGGGTCAGGGTTTAATTACCCCATTGTGTACAGAGAGGAGTGATGGACAGAGACTGTCAGTGGGTCACCGATTAGCTGCCACAGAGCAGACAGAGGAGGGGGGAAACATGATGAGCCCCTGGGACAGAGCAGTGTCGGGGGAGAGCCATGAGATGTGGAGATGGCAGCTTGTAAAGGGAGACACTTTTTCTTTCAGTTGTTCCCCAATCCTTCATCCACCTCTTTGTCCAGGATCCATCAGGAGCCCTGTGGGCGTGAAAGCCTCCTGCTGGGTCCTAACTGCTCCACTAGTTAGGGACAAGGGCTGCTGGGGTGGCAGGTGCCCTCGGGGGATGGAGAAGAAGTGGGATCTTTCGGGCCAACTGTGCTGAGCTCTTGTCTCCCTGTGAGCAGGCAGCAAGGAAGAATGTAGGGAGGAGAGAAGGGAGGGAAGGACAAATAAAGAAAGCTGAAGGAAGTGGCTGCTGGCGGGTGAGGTGTAATACGCACACAGTGCTCTGTGCAGGTGTGAAGGACTCCTGCAGAGAGATCAACCCAACCAAAGTGGAAACCAGGCAGCCTGTCTCCAACTCCACTGCCTCCCTTGGATGTGTCTGAAAGTCTCAGGTGATAAATCACATTCCTGGCATCTCTTGGCTCTGGAGCTGTGAGAGACCAGGATTATTCTCATGGCAGATTTGGTGACCTGGTTTTGTGTAAGCAGAATGCAAAAGTAACAAGTTTCAGTAAATCTTACCCTATCTGCTCTCAACCTGCAGGTACTTCCCCCTCCTTTCCTTCTCATGATCATCTCAAGCCCTTGTTTCTCACTGCACCACACTGCCTCTGAGCCCAGCCTCCCTTTCCTAAATACTGGACAACTCATTCAACTCTTATCTCTTACCCTGCCCTCATGCCCTATGAAGAGCGGCTGAGGGAACTGGGTTTGTTTAGTCTGGAGAAGAGGAGGCTGAGAGGAGACCTTATTGCCCTCTACAACTACCTAAAAGGAGGCTGTAGTGAGGCTGGTGCTGGTCTCTTCTCTCTAATTACTAATGACAGGACAAGGGGAAATGGCCTCAAGTTGCGTCAGGGTAAGTTTAGATTGGATATTCAAAGGAAGTTCTTTACTGAACGAGTGGTGAGGCACTGGAACAGGCTGCCCAGGGAGGTGGTGGAGTCACCAACCCTGGAGGTGTTTAAAAAAAAAGTAGATCTAGCACTTGAGGCTATGGTGTAGTGGTTAAGTATGCTGGGATGAAGGTTGGACTAGATGATCTTCAGAGGTCCCTTCCAACCCCCAACATTCTGTAATTCTGTGATTCTGTGATTCCTGCTCATCAACAAATAATCCTGGAGAGCCTTTCCATTCAAAGTGCCTGGAAGATCTCTACAAATATTCCCTACAATGTCACTACACATCCTCTTTTGGATTCTGACCTTTAGTTTCTAACTCCATGCACAGTTGTCCTCGAAGGTCCTTCTTCACGTGTCCCCTTTCTCTATGACTCCTACCCTTTCCTCACTCTTTCTCATCTTTCCTCATTCATCCTTTACCCTTTTTTCCTGTCCCCTTCACCCCTCATCTCCCAGGGCTGTTTGTACGGATCGTCTCTGGGATCATGAGATCACTGGTTTTTTCTGTCTCTGCCAGTGGGAACATCACATTAAGGAGCGTGGAGAAGTGACCAGGGGCCATTGGGGTGACTCTGGCACCCCCTCTCCCCACCCTCCCTACCCCCCTCTTCTTCTGTATCAAAGGAAGCTTTGTTGTCCAAAAGCAGAAAGAGAAAAGCAGATAAAAAGGCGGAACATGTGATCTCATTGGCTTTATTTAGCCATCCAGCTATCCCTCCTCTCTTTTCTTGATTCATCCAAAATTATCTAAGTAAGAACCCATAATCCATCCTTGGGCTTCTCATCAGTGAAAGAGATGATGGTAAATTCTTTTTTCCAAAGAGACTTCAACAACTGACCTCTTGGTCTGCACAGGGTGCAAAGATGACCCTGATGGGGCTCTCTAGGCGGTGTAGTGCCTTTGACTACTGTTGTCTCCGCTGCAGGACTGTGGAATCCAACCCTGTGAAGCAGAATTGGAACCAGGGAGAAGCAAATCCTTTTCCTTGTTTCACTATTGCTAAATGGGTTTTTTTAAAAGGATCCAGCAATGCATCACTTCATGAGGGGCCCTGCTTGGGGAAGTTTGTGTTTACCGCATTAGACGAAAAACATTTGCATATTTCTGGATCTGCCAGAGGCTTGCTTTTCTGACAATGGTAAAATTCTTCATCTCAGAGTGCGTGGGTTGTCCTTTGTAATGGAGATGACCAGTGTTTATCGACTAAGGCTGGCTGGCCATGCTCTCCTGGTGAGCACCCTGCGCCCCAGAGCTACTGTGGGAGCAGTGGGGCACAGCTGGGATAGCAATAAGGGTCTCTGTCTGCGTTGGGATTCATTTAGATGCTATCAAGTCAGGAGGCAGGAAGAGGATTATTATATATTCCTTAATTATTACATATGAGATGAGTTGAATGCTTTACAACGAAAGCTGCTCTGCACGCAGGTTTGAAACAGATATGGTTGACTTAGCACAAATCTTTATTGTGGGCACAGTCATACAAGTATAAGAAGTTAGTCAATGCACCGTTTTCACGATATTTTAACCAGCTTGGTTAAAATCCACCAGACAAGAAGTCCCTCTAATGTAGGAATATAATGACCCTTTTATCTGTATAGTCCATTCCCCTTCTCTACAAGAATAAAAATCCTTCAGATAACGCCTTACATCTACGGCTTTGTGTGTGCATGTGCGCGGGAAGTCACTAAGGCTGAAATTTGCTTTTTCAAGGGCCTTCCAAAATAGTCAAGGCACTGCATCGGAGACGAATGCAGAAAGCCTGGCAGGTGGAACGAGGCAGCATATGCTGTGTTCAGCTAAAGCATGACATGGATTGAGGTGGACACGGGACAAGAGGTAGTCAGAGGAGTGAAGAGGGTTGGTGGAGAAGAAAATGAGCAGAAAGGCAGAAAGAGCAAGATTTGCTTCAAATGAAGAATTGGGTTTTCTTGCAGAAAGCAGTATCAGTGAAGGATATACCCAACTGCTCTAAAAGGTAAGGAGGTGGGAATTTGGCTGGGGAATCGTTTCAGTTGCAGAAAGGTCATTGTGGCAGTTTCGGTGACTTTAGTGTCATGTGAACTTTTATATATGTATGCATGTACGTGTAAAATGACTCAGCGAAGCAGTATGTGCAAGGAGACTATAACTAGGAGGATGTCTGTGGGAGTGCCTGAGGTATAATTTCAATGGGGTGTGGGAAGACATGACGTCCATGGAGGTTCACCGCAGCTTTTCTGTGGTAGGAGGTCATGCACAAGAAGATGGTGCGGAGAAACTAAATGACATTGCCATCCATCCAGCAAAGAGTGTTGGCTCCAATCTACAAACAGCTGAATCAGTGAATGTGGAGGCAATAAGGTGACTTTTTTTGTGCCTCCCGTGGTTTGTTTTAATAAATGCAGTGTTCCTGTAAAAATCTAGACCCATATAAGCTGCCACGGGACTTCTGCCAGTTCTGTGTTCCTATCATTTGATTTTCCTGAAACAGGCACTATGACTCCATTCGCAAGACATTCCCATTAGTGTGTTGGGCTGATTCAACTTATATCCTGCCCTGTTGTGTCTGACTCATTTTTCCGCATCTCTAGGAGAAGCCCGAGGGAAGGCAGAGAGCCCATCACATAGATGCTCAAGGTCTCTATCAGATAATAGCTGAAGAAATATTTGCCATGACCGAGCTATGGACATTTTTTGCCATTCCTTAGTCACTTGGCAGCCAATGGAGGGAAGAGGCGAGAGCAGGGTGGGGGAGAGTAAATGAGACAGAGGGAGAAGAACAAAAGATTCTTTTGTGGTACAGAGAGAGAGAAAAGGGAAAGCATCACCAAATGCCCAGAAGCCATGTTTGTAACAAGAGAGCTATTCTCTCAGCTACTTGGAAAACAACTTGGAGTAAAAGGCCCTGGTTGAATTAACCCTTCATGGAGGCGATTTACCATGCATACATGCAGGAAAGAGGCATGGCCGCAGGAGGCGTAATCTGTGTGGCGAGGTAGTGGCATTGCCTCAGGCAATTTAAAGCAAGGATTGGTTATCTGGGAAGAGGAGGTAGAGAGATGACGTTGAGTGGCTTGACCATAACAAAGTTTTAAAATGTCAGATGTCCTTTCTCACAGGAGCTTCAGTTTTGGCAAAGATCACTGGAGGTTTTTTTGCAGCATATGAGGCGGTGACTCTTTTCCATTGACCTTTTTTCTAGGGACACTAGCACCTAGAGCTATGGAGAGAGTAAGAGAAGGAAAACACTACCCTCAAAATACGTGTTTTATTGCAGCATAATATTGTCCTATCTCAGTCTCTGTGAACTCAGTCCCTATTATTCAAAAACTCCATTCTCACACATTACATCTCTCTTCCGCATGTCTTAGACCTCTCTTCAGCTGAGAAAAACAATTTTAATGGAGTTATTGGTTCTGTATACAGATGAATTGAAGGTAGGCCAAATCCCCTGTACACAAAGAAACAACCAGCTTTATTCCATTGGGAATACTCTCCCTTAGCCTCCTCCCTGCCCTTTCTAGGGAGGCTTCCTCTTTTCTTGACAGGATCTTTGGATGAAAGAGGACTTCTGTGATGATGGTGTGGAAAAAAAAGTTCTACCCAAGGAAAGAGATTTTGCACCTATTTGAACATCAAACATGGGCTATCAGCAAACACCAGGTCAGTTTGTATCTGAGCTTGCTTCTGGGCACTCTGCAAATTAAAAGAAGTGAGAAAGCCAGTTTTGAAATAAAAGCTTCTTCTCTGCATGACAGGATAGCACCCTGCCTCTGGATCCTCTTCACATAGTGCCAGGCAAAAGGAAGCAAGAAGCACTTTGGAAATGGAAAGACTGTCCTCCTCGCTGCTTCCGTGCCTCACCAGGGCACGAGTAGCGTCCACCCATAATGGTCACCCATCCCCCTTGGCTCGATGGCGCAGATGGGGAGGATGCAGTGGGTGTCCACGGAGCCCGCAGTCAGGTGGACTGCCGAGCGGATGTGCAAAGCACAAAACATTACGACTGTGCTTTCGTAAATAAGCAATCACATGGGACTCGTGCGCGTATGTTAGAGCACCACTTTGAAAACAACCAGGAAAATCATGTGGCAACAGAAGTCTGCAGACTCCCAGCCCTCCCCCACCCCCTAACCTTCTCCCTCCCTTTCGTCTCCTTTCTATCTGTCTCTGTCTCTTACTGAGGTGGTAACCACAAAGGCTGGGGCCGAATTTTGCTCCCGCTAATCTAATCCCGGGCTTTGGAGTGTTTGTGTTGGCACTTGGTCTTGGCATCCCACTTACCTGCATCATTCAGACCACTTGTGCTGTGTGATGCCCCTGCAGCCCTGCCACGGAAATTTTCAAGTTCAGTCTCCTAGAGGGACTGAAGGACATTTACCCAGAGGGGATGCTAAATATGATTAAATCTGTTGCTCAATGGGATTTTCACTATTGCAGCTCCAAGTCTGGCAGAAATTGACTTTTTCTTGGCACTACGGTTTTAATGCCTGGCTGGTGCTTACTGGAATTACTTGTAAGGTTAGAAAAGCGAGTTCTGGAGTTTGAAATGCATTTGGAAACTAAGAAACTAGTTCTCCCCTGCTCCTTCATACAACAAATTCATACTAGCACATCAAGGCAGGAGTCTCAGAGCACTGAGACCTCAGCCGAGCTAAGAGCAGGTGGTGTTCTGTGTAGAACGAGTGCCACCACACTATCAATAACTGCACGACTTTGAACCTTGGCTCCACTAATGGCTTTATGTTGGAACTAGGTTACCAGCTAGGCTACCAGCCCTGCTGAGTGCAGAGAGCTCAAAGAGTCAGGAAGGAACTGAGGGATTTGGTGGGCTGTGCCAAGTGAGGTTCAACCTGTCCCACTGTCCCAGCACTTGTGTGGTGTTCTTCTATTGTATGTTCCTTCAGCTGTCATTTATTCCATGATGGCCTTTCCTTGCTTAGAAGCTCAGGATCTTAGTCTTCAGTCCATAAAACTTTCATTTTTTCCTGCATTACCTGTTCCTCCAAATGCATTTCTGATGACTGCAGTCTCATCCTCTCCTCTCCTCTCCTCTCCTCTCCTCTCCTCTCCTTTTCCCTCCTCTCCTCTCCTCTCCTCTCCTCTCCTCTCCTCTCCTCTCCTCTCCTCTCCTCTCCTCTCCTCTCCTCTCCTCTCCTCTCCTCTCCTCTCCTCTCCTCTCCTCTCCTCTCCCCTCTAATCTTAAAACAGAAGAATTTTAAAGCAAAAATCCTTTTTTATTTTTTTTTTTCGCAAGTGATCCTTCTGGATTTGAGTCAAAAGGATTTGCTGGAGGCAAAACAACAGGGCACAAGATGTGGGAGAAAACTGAAGAATGAGTGCACGTGTATCAGCATGATGTGGAGGATGTTTCAGAGGGACCAGCGCTGTTAACCTATTTGAGATAAAGTGCCACAAGCTCTTACAACCTGTGTAGGCCTGTGTAGGATCCAGACATTTCTACCTGAAAACACATTTCAAGTGTCTCAGAGCTGAGCTTCTGTTGCCTTGTGCTTCCTGGTTCAGCCCCTTAGATTTTCAGTTAGACTTTGTGTGCAATTGGACAGAATAGACCATACTGGTCCCTGAATGGAATGTGGCTTGAATTTGGTGCGAGTGGCCTGGGTATGACTACCTTGATCTGAGTCACACAGACTTTAGTCCGACTGAGCTACACATATATGGACTGAGTGCCACCTGAATGCAGGTTTGAGATGACAGCTTGTGCTAAGCATGTTCTGGCTAAGCTAGACTTGACTGGGTTAGCTGCCTTAGATTGTGCTGAATTTGGAACTGAAAAAGGGAATGGTTTGGACCGAGTTAATATTTATAGTGCATGGGAATGGGCTAGTGGGAAGGGTTTTCCTGTCACAGTGCTGCTGAAATAGGATGAATGACTTCACTGTGGCTCGTTTAAAAACCTCATTTTGCTTATACTAAAGCCTATTTCTCCATCTGGGAAGCCATTTGCTGGACCAAATTTCCATGGATAGGAAAAAGATTATTCAGCAAGTGCTGAGATGGGATCCCCAAAAGGCTGACAAAAATCTTTATTTCCTCAGTGTCCAGCTGCTCCAGGCCATCTCCTTCTCCCATAACCTGTGAGTGGTTCATATCAGAACATCTGCATCTTCTTCCTGATCTGGTCCACCAGGTCAAATCTGTTCATCACTCAACACTCTAACTTTAAAAAGGAAAATCCTCCCGTGTGAGAAATTCCTGAACCAGGCATGGCTACCAGTGTTTGAAGTGCAGAAACAGGACCTGAAAACCTCTCACATGACTTCTTTTTTAATGACTGGATTTCCTTGACAGTGCAAAATTTCATGCAGTCTAATATGGTGTGTGTAGTCCATTGCCACACTGTTACTGATCAAAGGGATAAAATAATTAACTTGGACACACGATTAAGCCCCAAATAAAGGAAATTTCAGACTGTTTCCAAATAAACGACATCTCAGCATAAAAGACCGTACCTGGATAATCTGGCAGATCAGCCTAGGTGACAGTGCTGCCAAATCCCTTCCCTCCCCTCTTCTTCTGGCTCTGCTTTTAAAAACCAGAAATACATGTGTAGCGACGGGTAGGAGATGGTGTGGTCCTGGGGAGAAGCAGAGCCCCATCCCCTTACACAGCTAGCAGAGAGTGGAGCAGGAGAGCGGAGGGTAGCACGGCGCTGTACAGCTGCAGGGCTGCTCACAACAGGGCAGAGCTCCCAGAGAATGTCCTCTTTGTTCCCTGTCTTTAAAGGGTAAGAGAAACACTTATGCATGGCAAATTAGCCCAAAAATGTATTTCTCTAAAACACCCGATTGTCTGGCCAGCTCTGCAGCTGCAGGGAAGTTCCAGGGAGAGAAGGGGGAGGCGGAGGGAAGGAGAAGGAGGGAGTCAGGGAAGGAGGATTTTGATGACTGGGGTGGGGGAAGGCAAGACGATTGTCTGAATGAGGGTGAAATTCTCATGCCTCGATTCAAACCGACCTGACCAGTGAGCTAGGGGACCCCTGATAGAGGGGCCATGTTGGTGGCCAGGGGACCACGGATGCTGTGCGGTCTCCTGGGAGGGCAGGGAGAAGAGCGGACGGGAGGCAGCTGTGCGCCAGCCAGTGTGGGAGCAGGCACTGGTGTGGCTGGCGGTGCCGGTGGGGGGGTCCTGCCACCCGGCAGGTTCAGCTGTGCCATCTGTGCCAGGATGCTCGGCGAGCGGTGCCATTCTCCTCTAGTCACTGTGTTGCGCGTCCCGGGGCCAACGGGCTGTGGTGTCTCTCCCGCCTCGGGGCAAACATGCTTTCTATGGAGGTGCAGGGCATGTGCTGTTCCCAAGAGGTGTCACTTGGGTTTAAAATGTCCCAAATGTTCCTCTGGATTGGGAACTTGATCTGAGCTTGCTCTGAGTTTCCAGCCTAATGCTGACACCCATTTAAAACCCCCCAGACCATTGCTGGCAGACAAGTGATTCCCTGAATTTCTCTGGGGTTTGGAGAGCAAAACCTAAATGTTGACTCTTAACAACTGTTCAGACTCTGAAGTTCTTGACGAGTGCCACAGTCCTATCCCTGCCCCACCGAAAGCAGAGTCAAGCCCACCATGAACATAACTGAGATCAAGGACCATCTCCAACACTGTCTGGAATGAGATGTCCTTTTTGTACACATGAGAATTTATTTTCTCTTCCATTATCTGTTGATATAGAAGGAGAGATGCTCCCTGCTGCAAACTATAGTGCTTTGCAGACATAGCCTTGTGACAACCTGACTGGTCCACATTTTACTACCCACTGAATGTTCTTGGTGACATCTAGGGTATGATCCAGATGCTGCTCTCAGGGGAAGCAGCTCGGGTTGGGCTTTGCTTTTGAGGACACTCAGAGGTGCGCTTGCCTGCTGTAAATCCAGGCCCCAGCACTCTGTCCTTTCTGTGATGTGACATGACCTGCTCTGGGTAGACAAGAGCATTTCCTTCAAAGCCACCAGTGCCACCCACTGCAAGGGCTGGTGAGGTTGGTAGGTAGCTTTAGGTTAGACAAAGCTTTGAATGCCCATGAGAAAGAAGAGAGACATGAAAATCTCAGAAGGGGATTTGACTGCGAAAGATTCCTGTGGCTGTCCAGCTCAGGTGTAAGGTTGATGCTGCCACTGATTCAAGTTGACACTGGCAAATTATACTCTGTTTCCAGGTTGCTGCTATGTGTGACCAGATTTTTCCAAGGAAAACCCTATAACTTTTCAGATTTGTAATTTGTAATCCAGAAGTCCTACAAAGCCACCTTTCACTGGACTGGAGAAAAGGAAGAACAGGTGGACCTGGATGTTGTATCTGAACAAATAGTGATACTGACTGTGGGTGGAAAATGTTCATCCTTTCTTTTCAGGGGTTACATGGTGATGCTTTAAATAACACTGCTTTGGAGGTGCCAGCTGGATATGGAGCAGTACCTGAGTTGGGGAAAGCTGGAACTAGGTTTGAGAATTTCCTATAAAGAAGCAGCTGATCAGTTGGAGGAATGTGGTGGGCAGAGGAGAAGGTGAGGAGCTGAATCACTCTCAAAATGAGGGGCTGGGAAGCTGTTGACAACTGCATAATCCTGTCATCACTACATGGCTCATCTCTATGTGGTTCACTCTCTCATTTTAAGTTTACATGGGGGAAAAGGGGGTACGATAACTCAGCAGTATTTCTCAGCTTTGGCACGCTTCGTTTTCCACTCAAGCGAAAAGGGGTCCCTCTGTGTGCTTTGCCGTGCATCCCTGCAATACGAGAGAGTCCATCCCATCTAATCTTCTCCTCCACTTCTCCTACAGCTTCAGATCGTCACAGCTCTGCCACCCAGCTCCTCGTATGTCCCTTTAGAAACACCCTGAGCTGCAGTCACACAAACACATGAGTTTAAACCTCTAGTTTTTAAGGCCACGAAGCTACAGCTGTGCTGGTGCTGGGCTCCACACCTGACCTTCAGGGAGTGGGTGGCAGAGGTTGATCGCAGGCCTGCCCTGAGTCCAGAAATCACTTTCAGCAAAAGGTGGGAAAACAAGGATCTGGGAACACTCAGGTACTTTGTGGAGCTCCTGAGACTGGTGAGGGATGGCAAGGATGTGGTATCATCTGAGGGTAGGCATGACTGGTACTGAGAAGGCATTTATTGTAAATAATTTGCCAAGAAATGGGACTTCAGGGGAATGAAACCAGTTGCAGATCCAGACCTAATTCAACAAGCCCTTTTGGCTGGAAAGCGAGTGTGGGAGGGGGATGTTTAAAATATCAAAACATTTCATTTCAAGACAATCTTCCTGAATTATTCTGTTTTATAAATGCCAAAATGTGTGAATGGACATTTTCAAAGGGAATTTCTGACGTTTCATTTCAAACCAGCATTTTGCATTTAAAAATTGACCCAGGTTGGAAGATGAAAGGTCAGACACAGGAGGCTAATAACCACAAAATAAAACCCGCTATTTCAAGTTCAGCTGAATGTTTCACTCTCTGAGTTATGTCATTTGAGGAAAAAATAAAATATCACAGCAGAGCTCCTGTGTGTGTCCAGATCAATGTGCCCCTATGTGACATTTCTGAGGTGATGGAGACACTGTGGCAGAAATGGCCAGTGTAGTTGGGGTAAAACTGGCTGGATAGTGGCCTGAGATGAACTAGAAAATGCTCTTGAGCATCCCAGATGGAATTTCATTCTAATCTCAATAAATTTTGCTCTGATCTCAGTAAGGCTGTTTATGGTGGGAAGTGCACTTCTCAGGGGTGCTTGCCTCTGTTCAGCTCCATGGGTAGCAACTGTGGAGCAATGACAAGGAAAGACTTTGTGGCTGTGGCAGTTTTACCCAGGTAGGCTTTAGGTAAAGTGGAGACCAAAGTGCCATCGTCTTCCACTGTCCTGCTGATCCCTGTGAAAACCAGTGGAGATCTCCATGGGCAGCTCCAGAGGAAAAAAGTGCAAGCATAAGCAAGGTCTGAGCACAAGAAAATCTCTGCTAATTTGGGAAGGGTCCCCCATACTTCTCATAACGGATGGGTAGTTTGGGGGACAATGACTGAGCGGGGTGAAGGACACTGCCAGTGCTTTGAGAAGATGCTGTGCCCCCCAACTGCCTCTTCTGTACAAAGGCAAGTTCAGACTCAAGGGACGTGAAGAGCAGCCTTCTTCCCTCTTTCCCGCCGGCCCCAGCCCCTCTCTCCCACAGCCC
>NW_009727822.1:20249-20499 GCF_000703405.1 Apaloderma vittatum
TCCTCACTGGCCATGAATAGAGTTGGCACGGGTGGGCCCAGCCTGAGGCACTGGGGCTCACGACTCCCGACCTGAATAAGCACCATAAAGGCACAGAGCAGCCCCGTCGCGGCTCTGTCCCGACCCATCCTCCCCAGCTGCGACAGCATCCGCTGTGGGCCCAGACCGGCCATTCTTACCAAGTCTTTCTGTGCCGTTTGTCTTTCTCTCCCTCTCTTGTCTCCCCGCCCCCCACTTTTCTTTTTTTTTT
>NW_009727822.1:20637-25078 GCF_000703405.1 Apaloderma vittatum
CAACCCTCGTTCCCCCCGCCCAGGGCTGGAGCCAGCGCCAAACAACCTCTGCTAATAAACAAGAGGAACCAGATAAACCAGGAACACAATAGAGGGATTTGTTGCACTTTAGTGATGGTGGGAACAATGTCAACTCCGTGGCGCAGCTGCATGGACCCCCTCCCGTCCTCTCTCCCCCACCGCCTCGTGCCCCCCGCACACTTGCAGCCCAACACTGTGATTTATGAAAGGCCAAAGGTCACCGTGCATTAAAGGGCTCCTTTCTTGCATCATTTATTAACCCCTCTACGACAAGGCGCGCTCATTGTGGCAGTGGTGGGGAGGGGGCATAGGAGTCCATCCTGGCGGCATGGTGCATCTTTTGGAGGATGCTGAGATGCAGAGCTAGCACTTAGAGCCTGGTTTTGCTCTGCCCTGGTGTGTGTGAGGAGGAGGGGAAGCTTTGGTGAGATGCCTTTTGGCCAGCAAGGGCAACTCGTGTGCTCCAGCACGGCTCCATTCAGATTTCACACATCTGCCTGTCTTGCGCTTACTGCCAGGCTGGTGAGCTCAGATCATGGTGCATGCTGTGGCCATGCACACACCGTGGCTGACTCAAAGGGTTGACCTGAAGACCTCATAGTCCATATGGTAGGTTTGACCACCAGAGCTTTGGGTGACTTTGTGCTACCAGGCATGGTCATGTGGACCATGTGTGATGGAGCCGGGTGGGGAAGAAGTACAGGGTCATGCAACAAGATGGACCGCTCCAAGATCTCCTTCTCAGGCTAGTAGAGACGTAGCCAGAATCTCTCCTTGTCTCACCAGAGCTAGTTGTCATTACTGACAATACTGCAGCGTCACCATGCAGCACTTTCAAGCCTTCCTGTGCAGCCATGAATCAATATCGTGAAACGCTTCTATGATTCTAATTCACTGTCCTGATCTTTTTCTCCTGAAACTGCAGTGACCAAGTCAGTTTGGGCAAGACGATGCAGCACCAAAGGCTTCAGCACTGAACTCTGTGGTTCCCTGAGCTACCGTTCCATGTCTCCAGCTGTGCTTGAGAGCTCCCTGGAGACCCTCTCCATGGGCAAGCTTACTTGAGAGGACAAACCCCACAGCCATCACAGGCTGGGGGTGATGGGAGAGCCCTGGAGGGGGGCTCTCTGCCAGAGTTCATGTTCACCATGAGGGCAGTGGGGTTGTGCTGGTGCCTGCCTGGTAGCCTGGCTCAGTGGAGGGGAACCTGTGGTGTTGAGGCACTGGGACATCTTCCACCCCAGGATGAAGTGATGGGTGACATGGGATGAACTTAAGAGGAGGTTGGTACTCTTTGAGTACAGGTGTCAGGGTGAATCTTTGCACAGGACAGAGGGAACAGGGAGGCTGGGGTGAAGGGGGAGACAGTCCTGCTTCCCAGATGCTGGTCGGTAACACTGGTTACCAGCCGAACTGCTCCTGCCCTGACTTTGGTGCCTCGGCCTCAGGCCGTGCTCCCTCGCTCACTCTCCCTCACATTCCTCCGGGAGCTGATCAGGGTTTGAATGACACCCCAGATGACTCTTTGCTATTAATTCCTGTGAACAGAAAGGGCTCCTTGTTCTCCCAGTCCTACTCTCTGGAGGAATTACAGGGGCCAAGGCAGCAGGCTGAAGCCTTCCCGACTTAACCCTTCCGCCGGCTCTCCAGGAGCCTCCCTGCAACCAGAGGATGGGCAGAGATGAAGATCATCCTGGAGACACTTTGGCCACCGCTGAGTGAGCCCACTGTGGTCACCCAGCACTGCTACAACCACAGGTCCCGTTGGGACGGCTCCTTTTTCTGGTTATTCTTCCCAATCTTGTACAATTTCCTTCCTCTCCCCTCTGGGCATCTCTCCTCATCATGCAGATCTGGAGCACCCAGCTCTCTCCATTAGGTCACACTGGATATGCCAAACTCCATCCAAGAAAAGGCAGAACGGGTCCCCCTTCTCTGCCAGCTCCCCACTCCGTCAGCACTGGCTTTTTGGGGTTCACTTTTTGGAAGTACGCCTGGCCTCTTCAGTAGGAGACGAGGGGGTTAACAGCCAGGGAGGCTCTGTGCCACCTATCAAAGCAGGTAGCAGAAAGACGTGCTAGCCCTATTCTACTTTGATCTTTCCAGACCTGAGTAATGCAGGAAAATTGTCCTGTTCAGCCATCACAAGTGCTCACCGCGTTGGTGAAACATTGGACTGGACAAGATGACAGTCCGGGAGCTGTCTGGGGTCTTTGCAATGTTCAGAGATGATTCTCCTCTCTCTTTTCCACAAGGTTTTCCCTAAAAAAAAACGAAGCAGCTGGCACTGTAATCCACTGTTTCAGAGCAAAAAATGCCACTGAGCAAAGTCTCTTGCTCGGGCACATCAAGGCACGCACGTGAGCAGTAGCAGTGGCGTGGTATCCCGCACCTGTGGCAGCCCTTGGTGTCCCTTGGAGAGGCAGCAGGGTCTCTGTGGCAGTGTGGGACTCTGCAACCACATCCCAGACCCACAGTGGCGTGGTATCCCGCACCTGTGGCAGCCCTCGGTGTCCCTTGGAGAGGCAGCAGGGTCTCTCCCTCTCTGGAGTTGTGTGGGACTCTGCAACCACATCCCAGACCCAGTCTCCAAAGAGCTTAGGTGAGGACACTCATCCCGTCCTGCGGTGATGGGAGCACAGGGTCACGCACAGATCGGTACCACACAGACCGTGTGGCCCATGGTATCCCGCACCTGTGGCAGCCCTCGGTGTCCCTTGGAGAGGCAGCAGGGTCTCTCCCTCTCTGGAGTTGTGTGGGACTCTGCAACCACATCCCAGACCCAGTCTCCAAAGAGCTTAGGTGAGGACACTCATCCCGTCCTGCGGTGATGGGAGCACAGGGTCACGCACAGATCGGTACCACACAGACCGTGTGGCCCATGGGGAGATATGACCCCGGAGGAGAGCAGCCACAGCAACAGTTGCCCCGTGCAGGACACTGGGTTGACAAACAGGCAGTAAACAACTCCAGGCATCACCCTGCCTTTTGTTTCCCCTGATACCCGACAACAAAAATTACTGCACACCCCCTGCATCTAGCTATGCTGTAACCACAGGGACGTGATGTGGAACTGCTGAAACCCAGGCCAGGCCGCAGGCAGCTCTTCGCTTTTCCGTAGTGACACACATCTCTTGCTTTCTCCTTGGGCTGTCTTGTGGGCAGCCAGTTCACTGATGACTGGAAGCAAAGAGGGATCTGGGAAGGTCTAGGACCAATAGTCGGAGCTTCAGCCAAAACCAGCAAGGGGTGATGAATACCAGAGCCTAGCAGTGGCTCCTTGTGCCCAGCTCCCTGTTGGGAGGATGCCTATGGCACAAGGCAAATTGAAGAGCTCTCTGGAGACTGTGGCCACCACAGAACCACAGAAAATGACACAAATGTGGGTTTCAGGGGCTCTCTACTTCTCCTATTCATGGAACAGCCTTGAAAATGACTGATACACTGGGACCCTGGGAGGGAGGTCATGACATTGGATCGGGGAGGTATTTGTAGAGAAGGGCGTGAGGAAGTGGTGGAGACGGGGCTGGGCTTGGGTGCTCCGGCAAAGGGTACGACCTGGTCCTGATCTCTCCCAGACTGACATCAGCCATGTCCCATGATGTCTCACGAGTGATACCATCTGCAGACCCATAGATTTTCCAAGCCTCTGCCTTTGCTCCTCCCTGCTTTTCCTTGGAGCATCACACTCAGGCAATCTTCAAATAAAAAAGAGTAACCATTTGAACCTTGCTATTCTTTCCAATTCTCTCAGGATTTCCTCTGTGGGTGGTTCAGATGGTCACCTGATCATCCCCCACTAGTCTCCACCTTCCCAGAGGACTGAATAACCAGCTTCCCAGCTATTTTATGGTCATGGTGATGAGGTGTGATAGGGCCCCGTGGCATCTCCACACCAAAGAGGACATGCAGTCCTCATGGAGGATGTTGGATATACTATTTCTGGCTGGGGCAGCAGGACTTTCAGCAGGGATCAACTGCCCCTGCCATCCACAACCTTCCCATGACTGCCTAGGTTGTCTGGTCCTCTCACTTTCTCTTTCTTTCTCCTGGGCCACCACAAGACTGAGTAAATCCATTCAGATATCCCCACACCACAGCTCGGGCAGGAAGACATCTCTCCTTTTCGGCAGGAGGGCTGCCCTGCTACTGTTCCTCGCTGAGCCCTCCCATCCAGCCACAGCAGGACCAGCCAACTCTGTGCCAGCAAAGATGTAAATTCCGTGTGGAAGCTGGGGAGGTTCAAGAGCTTGGCTTTGGCAAGGGAAACCCAGCTCCCCTGCCCAGCAGGGGGAAAAGGAGAGACTTCTGCACCTCCCTCCCCAGTACGATGCTGGGATGATCACCCCTTGTCCTTCCCACAGCATCACAGGGGAACACCCGTGGTGCGAACCCACACCAGCCTGCCCAGTGTGGGCGA
>NW_009727822.1:25245-46984 GCF_000703405.1 Apaloderma vittatum
ACCTCAGCTCCTGCTAGCCCGGGTCTCCTCTCCCGTCTTCGGGTCTGGAGCAAGCTGGACGCTCTTAAAAAGCTTTTTATGTGCGCCTGTGTGTGTGTGAGTGTGTGTTAATCACATGATTGTCGTTCACCTGTATCCCGAACAAAGACCGCACACTGTTTAAGGCCCAAACAAGAAAGCCGGCAAGGGAAGGGGGGGGTGTTGGGAAAACTGAAGGGGCTGTTGAGAGACTGGGCACGCGCGGGAGAAAATCCTTATCAAACTCCCAATTCATGGGTCTCCCCTTCCCTCAGCACACTGCGGGTATTGTTTGGCTGGGGGGTGTGTGTATTTTTTTGAATGTCTGTGTCGTCCCCCCCCTCGCTCCTCAGCTCTGACGCTGTTTTACTGTATAGAAAGATTTCACGGGGAACCCCTCCCATTTTCCCAGGCAGTCCTGGGACAATACCAGTGCTGTGCCCCTGAGCTGGGCAGGGGACAAAAGCTGGCCTTGGCTCTCGTGCTGGGGATCCTGCTGTTCCTCTGGTGCAGACGGGATCTCCCCTCTTACTCCTCCCTTGCCATGGCTGCAGGGGATGAGTATCATCTAGCAAAATCCCTACCCAGCAATATCAGTTATCCAACCTTGGTGGTGGAGGTGTCCTGATAACATGGACCCCTTGTTGAACCCTTCCTGAGCATGTTCCCCTGCCTCCCTCTGCAATGATCTACCTTCCTCACCAAGCACCCAGCCCGGAGCAGGATACATTTCCCATCGCCCTTGGGAGCGGTGCAGAGGTGGGGGCACTTAGCACGGTGGGATATCTCTGCTTCCCACCCACTTTTACCAATTGCCCTCCCAACGTGCCTCTATAATGGAGAAGTAACATCCTTCCACCTTTGCACATTGGGGACTGAGGCCCAAAGAAAGCATTTCGCTGATGTGTCACAGGAGACATTAGCAAGGTCTCCAGCTCATGAACCATCTTTACTGGTAGATCCTTCATCTGCAGAGAACTGTTCCTTTTTATGGACCTGGAGCACTTCACCCACAGAAATAAATGCTGAGGAGAGTGGGTGGAAAGCTACTATATGAGCATTTCCCCAGGGACCAGTCATGAGGAAAACTTGCATTTAGAAAGACTACTTCTGCAATGTTAGCTGAAGAGGAAGAGATATGCCACCTCAAAGATTTCTCAAATGGGGATGGTCTCTTCTCCTTCCTGTCTGCCTGTCTTCTCACCTCAACTGAAGAGAAAGCATCACACTTTTTTCTGCTGCAGTAGAGGTATATTTTCCACAGCTTGCTTTTCTGCATCTACCTCTTCATTGCAGAAGAGGAGAGATGACACATGGACAGAAGAGGCTTGGAAAAGGATATGCAAGATGCCAATGCTGTGAGAGGGGGCTGGAAACAGGGAAAGGGTGCTATTGGGAAAGAGAGTTCAGCAAGAAGAAGCAAGACCAAAGAAGACAAAAAGACAGAGCTGGAGAAAGGAAGAATGAAGAGGAAAAACCCTTGCTTGCTATTTAGATGTGCAAAGACACTGAGACCACAGATTGCAGAAACTGTGTGGCTGGTACACACGCCTTAGAGGATGTCCCTGTCTGCAGCTGAGGCACCCACAGCTCTTGCAACAAGGGAAGAATGAGACCCAGCTCCTGACTGGCAGGTGGCAGCAGCCCCTGGTGAGGATGGTGAGCAGTGAGACAAACACCAGTTCAGAGCCTTGTGAGTTACTGACATTCCTTCTGGGTTCGTTCCCTTTCTTGCCCCAGTTGGGAGTGGTGGGTCAGACACTCTTCTGCTCACCCAGACCCTATGGGTATGCAGGAAGATGTGAGCCCCACCACCCACTGTCTTCCCGGAGTCAAGCACTCTCTCATTCTCCCCACAGAGGCTGCCAAGAGGCAGCTGCATTTGGGGTGTGAGCTGAGCAAACTGTGAGGCTCCTCTCAGTGCCCTATGGGACTCCGTTGTCTTCTCTCCATCACAGCACTAGGAGGACCCCTGGTTTCTCACTCCCTACCACTTGGTACCCAGCACCCTGTATCCCCACTCAGGAGGGAAACAAGAAATCCCTGCCCCATCACCTCTTTCCCATAGGGTCCACGGGAACCATCCACCTGCAGAGAGGGGGAATAAACCCCCTCTAATGGCCATTTTCCATGACATTTTTCCTCCCTGCCCTGAGTTGGAGGTTGGCTGCAGCCAGGGGGATAAGCAAGGCAGTTTTTCTCAGCAGCAGCTATCTCCATGTGGGACAGGAGACCAACCTTCCCCTCCCTCCAGTTCTCTCACGCCTCATATGCAGGGTCCCTGCGACTTGAGGATGACTCTTCCTGGCTGGGGGAAGATGCCATGAGCTCTGCAACATCATTGACTCTGCATCCAGTGGGCCATGGACAACTTTGCATGAAGCGACTTTGCCCTGTTTGTTCTTGCTGATTATCTACCTGCCAGACAGGTGAGCTACCAAACTGTCCCTTTCCATGGTTTAAGACCCCTTCTCACAACAAATACAACTAAGGTCTCTTTCCTGATGAGAAAATTCATTCCATAATGAATGGCATCATGTGAAGAAGAGTGTCCGAACCCATCTTTTTTCTAGAGTAGGTGATGCTGAAGAAAATAAAGGCAGGAGATGATCCCTTGATTTTTTGAGGGATGTGAGAGGTACCTTTAAGCACCTCTGCCTGCGTGATGCCAATGGCATGCAACTGTTCCCCTTCCCAGCTTGGTAAAGACTTCGCACTGGGCTCTGGTGAGGTTTTCCCTGCAGCCACCCTATGGTTTCAGAGCTTTACTTACTCCAGACAACTTCAGATGTGCAGGAAAATGTCAGCCAGGCCTGCAAAGGCAGCAGCCAGCCCCCTAGGTTTCCTCTGAGGGTTTTAGCTCAGGTCCTCACACCACCCTTGGAACTGGTTCCCTCATGCTTCATGTAGTGCTGGGTCTTTCTAACACAAAGTTTCTGGAGTTGAAAGTGTTCTTGAAATCCTTTGAAGCTGGTTCCCTGGGTCACATCCATTCATCTCCTTGTATTTTCTGACTTAGCACTAAAGCATCTTCAGGTTGTCTCTTCAGTGAGGAGCTGGGGCAGGAGGTAGATTTATCTTGTTGCTCTCTCAGGAGGACCTGGGGGGATTATCAGTTTTTTTTTGTCAGTGACATTTTGTGGCTACAGGATTGGTGTTTCTCTATACCAGCTCTGGTGAGAAAGGAAACTGAAGAAGCCATCTACCAGAGGCATCTGGGAAGGAAAGCAAGACAGAAAATGGAAGATATGATGGAGAATATCCTAACCCACTGAGTGGTGAATTGTCTACGTGTCCCAGTGCACGAGCACTAGGCATGAGGGTGAGTGAGCGTGAGAGAGTCTTTCTTGTCAGGAGACACCACTTTCCTTGGGAAAGACCCCACATTTGCCTTCTGGAGCAATTCAGTATGCCAGAGGAAACAGAGCCTGCTTGTCTTGGCAAGACCCCACACAAGGGTCTTGACAAACCCATCCTTAAGGTGCAAAAGCACTACAAAGGTTCAAACTGGTCCCCACTGTCCAGTAGCACAGTATTTTCCCTGGGCCTGTCCTCCATCCTCAGGATATTGCTGACCTCCTGCATTCCCTTCCCCACCCTGCGGACTCAGGTCTGAATGAGGATGCCCTTTTGGCAGCAGCTTGACCCCAGGGTCCTGGGCCAACCTGTTGCAGCACAGCGGGGTCACCATGAGGCTCTGTGATGGGGACCAGGGACTCAATTGGCACATGGGGAGAACCAGACCCTGCAGGAGCAACGATGCTAGCAGAGAGCAGGAGTGGGATCCCAGTCTTGGGGTGCATGCCCATCTCCCCAAACCACCCCAGACCCCTTCCACCACCCCAGCACCCCAAAATCCCCAGGACTGAATCTCCCAGCACCATCTCTGGGGTGGCCACACCACCCAGACCAGCCCAACACCATCAACTCTCGTGAAGAAGCTGGCACCAGGGGAAAGTGGGGAACATGCCGGTGGCTGAGGTGGGGTGGGGGGTCTGCCTGCATCCCCTCCCTGCCGTCCCCGACCGACCATATTCTAGCTCTGAGGAGTGCTTGGCTCCACCTTCCGCCCTTCCCTCCCCCGGTGCTAAGCAGCAAAGCCAGCTAGAGGCATCCAGCCGGGGTATTAGTAAAAACCAAGCCTCCCTCTAGGAATGGCACTCGCCTGAGAGCCTCCCCGCGCTGCACGCACCAACGCCACCGGGACTAGGAGGGAGAACAGGGGGGCTATTGGGATACAAATCACAGCCCTCGCAGGATCTGCCCGGCACACTGGCCAGCAACGTAAGTTTTCCTACCTGAGCTTGCCCGCACATGCGGACGCATTCACTCGCACTTTTTTCACCCCTACTTTCTCTTACGTTTTTGATTTCCCCAGCAAGGGTCTGTGTCATTCTCTGAAACTGGAGGGAGAGCAGCCCTTGCTCTGCATTGGCTCTTTTTCAGCTAAGATAGAGGCATGATTTTCTATAAATTCTTTTTTTTCTTTTTTAATTTTTTTTTTTTCCTGGATGGTGGGGATAGAGAGGCCTTTATTTTTAGAGTGTTTCTTTCTCAAAGTGGGGAACAGCTGCATGGCGGCAGGGGCTTTTAGAGGTGAATGCAGACAGAAGGATAGAGGAGGAGTGTGTGGGGCAGGCAACCTAAAGTCTTGGTTTGTCTCAAAGTTAAACTTGGTTTGTGTTTTTATATATATATACATATGAATGTGAATATGCATATGCGTACATACGCCTAGACAGGACATGCAATGTAGTTGTATTTTAAGCCGTTGGTTTATGAGTCGCAAGAGGAGAGTGAGGGACGGGGTGTCCCTATAGAGGCACTTTCCCACAGATGATATCAGGGTCTCAGGATGGGGATCTGGGGCCCATGCTGGTTCCCTGCCTCTGGTGCTGCCTGCTCAACTTTCACAATAGTCGGGATATAGGTCCCTTCTGGTTTATCAATACAGTGCCGATGCTCCCCCTTCTATGCCTCTCGCCAGGCACTGTGCTGTCATTTTACAACATGTCTTTGAAAGAAAGGGGTACTTCCCCACACAAGTTTTGTTGCTGTCCCCGCTGGCTCCTGCTCCCTGTGGGGAGCTGCATCCAGGCAGGATGGTTCATGTCTCTCTGTTTTCAGGTCCCCAATCCTCCTTATCCCTCTTGCTGCAGGCCCCTGCACACACGTCAGCTTCAGATGATTGCAGAGATAGGGAGCGATATCCCAATTAATCAGGGGCCCCGACCCATCCCCACCCCCTTCGATCACGGGTTTTGCGGTGTGCATGGCAATAGCTTTGCTTGCGCTTTCATTGAGCAGCCCCTGTCTCGTGGTCAGCTCTTCAGAGACCTTGGAGTCCCTTTCACATCTGGTGGTTGCTTCTCCTTTTCTTTCCTTTTCCCCGCTCTTTTCTTTCTTTCTTTCTTTCTTTCCTTTGTTTTTGTCTTCCTCCCTCCCCTCCCCAGTGAGAAGAAGTACACCGAGAAGGAAGAAAGTGAAGGCTCAAGAGCAACGATGGCTGACGACCAAGACCTTTCGGAGGTGGAGATGAGCCCGGTAGGCTCTGAAGACCACCACTGCCTCTCCCCAGGACCCTCCATGGCATCAGACAACTCTCCACACCTCACCAGTTCTGGGAACGGGGAGATGGGGAAGGTCAAGAAGGAACAGCAAGACTCAGAGGCGGATGACGACAAGTTCCCAGTGTGCATCCGTGAGGCAGTCAGCCAGGTGCTGAGTGGCTATGACTGGACCCTGGTACCTATGCCCGTCCGGGTCAATGGAAGTAACAAGAGCAAACCCCACGTCAAGCGGCCCATGAACGCCTTCATGGTCTGGGCACAGGCTGCCCGCAGGAAATTGGCTGATCAATACCCGCACCTCCACAACGCCGAGCTTAGTAAGACCTTGGGGAAGCTCTGGAGGTAAGAGTGGGCGAGGCGGTGGAGGGGAGACATGAGGGCTGATGTCCAGAGGTGTCCTGGAGAGGGCTTAGTGGTCATGTGGAAGAACGGAGACTTAGCGAAATGGGATGTCCCTTGAGGGGACTTTCTTACCTGCAGGGAGCACCATCGCAGGATGCACAGTTTGTGCGTACGGTGGGATAAGAGTGGTGGTTGGGTGTAGTGAAGTCTTCCTCAGCAGAGCTCATTTCCATTTTGGGCGGCAGACCTTTCCATGTGTTTCCCACTAAGTTCTCCTGTTGTTCCCAACCAGGACACTCTCATCCTGGTCTTCTGCCTGACTGCCAGGGGTGATTTTGTTTTCTTGGCTCACCCTCTGTGTTGGGCCAAATTCTGCACTATCAGGAACCAGGCTGAGCCCCATCCAACTTAACGTAGTGGTGGCTGCCTCAATCCTGTTTAAACTTGGGTCCCAGTACCAAGAGGGGTTATTTTCCATGCAGTGCTTCAGAGCAAGAAGGAAGCCAAGTTATAGTTGAGGAGGAAAGTCAAGGGAAGGGAGCCACACAGCCGGAGCCCCACATCCGTCCTTCGCAGGATGGTCTCAGTTTTGGCAGGCCATGCAGGTCCAGTGAGATGGACAAGGAGAGACTCTGCTAGAAAATGGGGCTGAGGCTAAGCAGAAAGAAAGAGACCTGCAACAGTCCCAGCCTTGGCAGGCTCTCTTGCAACACACTTGCTCAAACAAGCCCCATCTCCCTTTGCACCCAGAGAGATGCCCTCCCTTCTTGCCGACACACACAAGCTCATCCTTCTGGCCCTACCTGTTTGTTGTGCCTATTTTCATTTCGTATTCATGCAGATCCCTGGGTCCTTTACGTACCCTTCCCAATCTGCTCCTCTTTTCTCTGGCAGGCCAACAGGCTGCCCCAATTGATCGCTGCTGGCCCTTGGTTGCTCAGAGAGCTGTTGTGCCCAAGCCAAGCATGTCAGGCTGGCCATGCCACTTCTTTCCCATCTGACGGTCTCGGCTGATAACCCCATCAACCTGCTATAAAGGCTTTCTGCCACAGGTCCCCAGCACCGTCCCACCGCATCCGTCACCTTGCACTAACCAACGCAAAATAATTCTCACACAAACGAGTCCTCTCATTCTCTCTCCTGCTCTGACGCCATTTCGTGGAGGAAGCCCTCAACCTTGGGTGGGCCAAGAGATATTTTTCCTAGCAGAAGAAAAACATGCTCAATTCAGCAGCTGATGCTGAGGTCTCCTCCTGGCTTCAAACCTCCTTGCTTGCAAGAACTGAGCTCTTGGGCATTAGCTTCTCGCTCTGATAGATTAGCCCATTACTCTGACCTGTCAGTGACTAGTGTAACTCCAGCAAAGAGATTTCTTCAAGAAGGCAGGGCGTGACTGTGAATGTCTCATCTGATATTCTTTTCCCATTTTGTTCCCTTCTGCCCTCCTTTCCCTTTACCACAGCACTTGCTCCTACCCAGAGCTCTACTGCCAGCCTCTGGACTGTGACACTGTGCTGGAAGGGGTGTGTGCGGGGCTGGGGGGATGACCCACCTTTTCTGTTCCCAAAGCGTCATTCCAAGGTATCGTTCCTTTATTGCAAAACATTGCCAGATACTAGAGAAACGGCCTCCCTCCGGACACTATGTTTCCCTTGAAAATATAGCAGAGGAGTGAAACCCTCCATAAGAATTGCATTCAGAGGGCAGAGGGACACAGCCCCCGCTCCGTCAACACATTCATGTACCCGATTGCCTCCCTGCTCCCAGGGCACAGCTCCCGCCACTGGCTGCATGGGACCCGGAGCAGCGGGACGCTGCCGCAGGAGGAAGATCAAGGTCCCCAGGTGATTCTTAGGGCATCAAGCAGCCAAGGAACACGTGACAGGCAGAGAAGCTCATGGGATCAGGGCTGGGGATATTGCGTGCTGCTCGGTTTGTCACCTGACTGCTTTGCTTGAAGCGTCCGAAGCGCAGGCTGCGGCTCTCCAAGCCATGTCAGTCCCTACAGGGACCGTACAGCAGAGTAATCTGGGTTATGGATGCAGTCAGTGTCTGGCCTGGGTAGAACCATGCATGTATGTCTTTCTGTGAGGCTGGAAATGAAATACCAACCCACAAAACTCCAGAGGAGGTGGCCCAAAGGTTACCAGGATAGTAGCCCTGACCCTCACCTTCCAGCCACAGTATTGTTTCATCTCCACAGAATCACAGAATCACAGAATGTTATCTTCCTCCAGTGAGATTCCCACTGCCCTCATCTAGACTGTCCCATACTGGTACAACCGTGAGCAGCTGAGTTTTGCTCTGCATGGCTTAGTCTCCAACAGCTGACAAGGGTCCCTGTAAAGGGCCCTGGCTGTTCATGTATCTCCCCACCCTTACAAGGCGGCCACCCAGACCCTACAGCCTACATGGCTGGGCACTTTGGATGTGGTATGACATACTCCATGAGGGCTGCTCTGTGCTTAACAGGCAAAGGGCACATTAGGCAGAGAGACAAGTGCTAGTGAGCATGGAGATTGCCTGCAGACCACCATTAAACCGAGCATGACCCCAGTGACCGGACGAGATGGAAGAGGCTGGGAAAATCTTCTTGAAAGGGAGCTAGATCGAGCAATAACCTCAGTGCTGTCCCGTGTGCTTCTCTGCAAAAGCGGCTGCAGTGTTCTGGGGTTTTATTATTTAAGCTCAGCATTTGCTCCAGCTCTGTGCCACCGCCACGTGCTTCATGGGCCCCAGCCCTTGCTGGGAAGGGCTGCAGGACATGCTCTGATAGCTGTGCTACCTACCTGGCCCCAAGTGTGGTGCTGGGAGAATTATGGCCCCATCCACCTCCCCAAGTTTGTACCCACTTGGTATGAAGGGTGCAGTCGACAAACCAAATGTACTGAAAAAGAAAGGAGGATTTCTGTGCTTGAGGGTCATGAAATCTTGCCTTGGCTTCTTTCCTTCCTAGGGATGGGACAGGGAGTAGCTCTGAAATGGAGGCCGGCTGCTGAAAATGTCGGCATGACTCTCAGCCAAAACGCCAGCCAGCACCACCTCCGGGGCCAAAACCAAGTGAGGCATGGGAAGAAGGGGAGGAAGGCTCTGTAGGGAGGAGCGAGGGGACTCAATGGAGGGATCTTTGCATGTGGGTGGCAACACCCAGGGAATAGGATCATGCCCACAAAATCCAGGACCGTAGACGTGTAGGAGAGCCCATCCGGCTGCTTTCTGCTCCCCACCAGCCCTTGCTTTTCACCATTCCCAATGCCCAACCTCATTGCCACACTGATTCATCGGCAGCTGAGTCCCGGCGCCGGGTCAGGGGTCTGGCTGCCGAGCCCGTCACCTGGCACTCAGCGTGGTGTAATGCCAGGCGGCAGAATGTGAGGCTGCAAGAGGCGAGCAGAAGAGATTTTACCCCTTCTTTCTCCTCCCAGCACGGGGCGCTGGGTGCTTGCCCCCTCTCCCCTCAGCTCGGGGTTGAGCATTCGGTGTTGGGGAGGGTGGCGAGGGCTCGGTTAAGCCCCATGAAGGGTTTTGCTCTGTGATCCATAACTTCTCTGCCCATGCGAGATTCCTTTGCATTACGACCTGGGGAGTGTGGGGGGCAGGAGGGGGAGGGCAGGAAGCAAGTGAAATCCAAATCCCCCCAAATCTCCTGGCCTTTGCCTGCTCGCACCAGTTTCACTTTGCTAAAGCCGATTTGAGCTCTGATCCCAGCGGGAGGGAGGAGGGAGCAGGCAGCCCCGGAAAGGAGAAGACAAAGATGCGGGGAGTGGACTTGCTGTTGTCCTGCTGGTGGCACTTGCCCATGGGTTGCTGTCAAGGGGAGAGGAGGTGAGGGAATTGGGCATGGCTCAGAAGGCAGAGATCTGATTTCTGCAGCGCCTCGAGCAGCTCTGGTTCATGCCATCCACGAGACATACCCGGGAGGCTGAGCTTTAGTCTCCATGGGAGGCTCTGCTCTCAGCTCACTGTGCAGATCAAAGCTGGCTGTGCAGCCTACAGGCCTCTCACTCTGAGAGGTGCCCACGTAGAAAGAGACCTTTCATTCCCAACAACAGCATCTTCATAGCTTTACCACCATCTGGGCTGGGAGTGCTGCGATGCCAGAGCCTGCCTGCCTTGTAGTGAAGTGTCCCAAGACGCGAGGCTGCAGGTTTTACCCTTATTCTGCATCTCCCATGGAGATAGGACATTCTGCAAGGGTGAAGGTTTTGCCAATGCAAGGTCACCTCCCAGTCCACAATGTCTATGAAGGTTGGCCATGATGTCCCTTTGGACTCCTTGGAGGTCTGTATGGAGCAGCGCAGGCTGAGGGATTAGAGCCCTCCGGGACGTGTGAGTGTGGTGTATGGTGGCGGAGGGAGACAGGAAAGCTGGTGTTGGATTCATGGTGGCTCAGTTGCTTTAATCTCCGGGATTAAGGCAGTGGAGGAATGTGGTGTGCGGCCACGACCTGCTCAGGCTGCCTGGAGTGAACCCAGGTCAGCACCATAATGGGCTCCAGCTCGTGTCACTCACCTTCTGGCTGCCAGCCATGAGGATGAACCAAGAGCAGGGGGAAAAGGGATGCTCAGGAACCAACCCATTAACTGCTAGTGTCCCCTTTAATCCCCTGCCAGACTTATTTGTGTGCTCCTTAAACCGTGCCTCTTCTTCATCTTCGTTTTTTCAGGCCTTTGTATCTTCCTCAATGCCTACAGATTAACGGAATTTGTCACATTTTAGCGCTAAGGGCTTCAGGGGTACCAAAGTGCTGGCACAGCCCCATCTCCAGATAGTTTTTTGTTCAGGAGAAAAAGGCATGGACATCTCATAAATGGAATATTTTTTGCTGTTTGGGAGCCCTGCCACTTCTTATGGCTGTTGGAATTGCAAGTCATCGGAAGACCGGTCCCTTCTGAGAGCATTGGTTTCTGGTTGGAATCAGGATGACCTTGAGTCACAAGAATGTATGAGGGGAAAAATCATAAAATGAGCCTGAAGTGCTTGCAGCCAAGACACTGCTAAAGGCTTGAGCAATTAGATGGATCTCATCTTCAGGTGCTCTGAGCTATCCTGCCTGTACATTTCACCATTTCCTAAGAAAATCTAGCTGAACTAGAGCAGCCCATGATCTGTCAGGAAGAGAAGTAGCTTACATTTCTGCAATGCCTTTAATCCAGAGACCAAAGCCCATTTCTACAAGGCTGGCAACAGAGAAGCTAACTTTTCTGTAACTGCTCAGCTAAGTTCAAGAAGGGTTGGTCCTTTGTGCTTCAGCCTTTTGCATTATCCATGTTTAAAGTGAGCAGAGGCTCCAGAAATAGCAGAATACATTGCTTCGCCCACTTCAAAATTTTCTTTAATTCCTTTCTAGGATATTGCAAGATGCTAAAGGCCCAGCAAGCTCCATGCAGAAACACGGGTACTGTGGAGCCAACACCAATTGCTGCCATTTGTGCTCAGTAGAGCCTCAAACTTCATTCAGAGCATATGGGAGGGTGGGAGGTTAAACTGGAACACAGTCTGGAGAAGAGCAGGAGACATGTGGGAGGCAGCACGATAGGCGGCGAGGGTGTGCCACAGTGCCTTAGGCCAAGGGATCATCCCAACTGCCCTTAACTTGCCTGAAGTCTTTGAAAGCAGCTTGTCCAGCCTTATTTTATATGGCTATGAGAGACTGCACTTTGCCTTTAGTCAATGTGAAGGAGGGCGTTGAATTTAGTAAGAAACATCACACAGCTGAGGAAAGGAGACTCAGTGCTGGCACCAGCCAGTGTCAGGGCTTAATAATTAATGAGGAGAAGGAAAACACTGGTCTCCCCATTTTTCTTGGAAATACCCTCAACGGGGCAACAGCGTGACATCTGGATTTACACACTGTGTCCCGTGATGCTGCGTATAGGTGGGGTTTTTTTCTGACGTACTTCCCTCTCTCCTTCCCCTCTCCTCTTCTTTACTACCGTGGCCTCTGCAGGCTGTTGAACGAAAGCGACAAGCGGCCTTTTATCGAAGAGGCAGAGCGGCTGAGGATGCAGCACAAGAAGGACCATCCTGATTACAAGTACCAGCCCCGCCGGCGGAAAAACGGCAAGGCCACGCAGGGCGAGGGTGAAGGCCAGGTGGAGGGGGAGGCTGGTGGGGCTGCTGCCATCCAGGCCCACTACAAGAACGCCCACCTGGATCACAGACATCCTGGCGAAGGGTCGCCCATGTCTGATGGTCATCCAGAACACTCCTCAGGTGAGTCCCAGGTCTCTGTGAACCTACTGACAGGTTACAACCAACTTGGAGGCTCAAAAAAGACAAGTCATCACAGTGAAAGCCTTAGCGATGTGGCTCACGCCTTGCTCATGACCCAACAAACTCTGCTGGAGTCAGCAGTATAGGGACGTGCCTGAGTTTCACAGGCACTTGTATTCCTCTTGTTAGGCAAGGTATCAATGCACACTCCTTTTTTTTCACAAGATGATATAAAAAGGCCTGGGTTTGGCTGGCCACTTCTCTCTCCTTCCACTGAAGTCCCCAGCAAGACAATTGCTGGCATACTGGGAGAAGCGGGAGCTGGGCTGTGTATAAAGCCAGGCATAAAGTGATAACTCACCTCTTCTCTCTCTTTCCTCCTCAAAATGTTTTTCACATTGCAGGTCAGAGCCACGGCCCCCCTACCCCACCCACCACCCCTAAGACTGATCTACAGGCAGGCAAAGCCGACTCCAAACGAGAAGGGCGTTCCCTGGGGGAAGGGGGAAAGCCACACATTGATTTTGGTAATGTGGACATTGGGGAGATCAGCCACGAAGTGATGTCCAACATGGAGACCTTTGATGTCAATGAATTTGACCAATATCTGCCACCCAACGGACACGCCGGCCACCCAGGCCATGTTGGGGGCTACGCAGCAGCTGCTGGCTATGGCCTTGGGAGTGCCCTGGCTGCAGCCAGCGGACACTCCGCCTGGATCTCCAAGCAGCATGGAGTCTCCTTGTCCACTGCCACCTCATCAGTGGTGGACTCCAAGGCGCAGGTGAAAACGGAAGGGTCCGCCCCTGGAGGTCATTACACCGACCAGCCCTCCACCTCCCAGATAGCTTACACATCCCTGAGTCTGCCCCACTACGGTTCGGCCTTCCCCTCCATCTCCAGGCCACAGTTTGACTACCCAGACCACCAGCCCTCAGGACCCTACTACAGCCATTCCACCCAAGCCTCTGGCCTCTACTCTGCCTTCTCCTACATGGGACCTTCCCAACGTCCCCTTTATACTGCCATCTCTGACACTACACCCTCCGTGCCACAGTCTCATAGCCCCACACATTGGGAACAGCCTGTGTATACGACTCTCTCCAGACCATAGGGAATGGGGAACCGTGACCGAAGCAGCGACGGAAAGGCTCCGAAGAATCAGCACAGGCAGAAGAGCCTCCAAACTCCGAGGTCACTCAGTGCCATCCAGCCAACAGAACCCACTGAGTATGCAGAAGTGCCTTTCTTGATCCTGGCTATCGCTGGCTCACCCGCCTAGAGGAAGGTTTTTCGTCCTTTCGCCCTTTACCAATTTCACGCAGGCCACGCAACTGGCTTGCAAGACTTTATTGGCCTTCTAGATGAGGAGGATTCTAGACATGGAGTGACTGGTCTGTGGTGGGTTTCATTGTGCACATCCTGGACTGTATGATGAGACTGTCCTTTCCTTCCCCTCACCGAACTGCTCCAGAAAGTTAGCAAGTGTTTTGAACGGGCCACAATGGACAACACTTTGTCACCTGCTGTGGGTAGAGGGTGGTCATTCAGCCTAGGTGAATGTGTTATGGGAGGAGTAGTAGGGAGGACGGCACAGCCGGCTTCCTTGTGATCAGCGTCGTGCAGCAGTCCTGCCTGATTCACACATGCACGAGTCTTGAACCCCATTGGAAGACCAACCTATGTCTGCTCCCCTGCTGATTTCCATAGCTGCATCCTAGCTTTTCTCCCTGCCTCTTCTTTCCATCTTGTTTCTGTTTAATCCCACTCTCTTTCCCGCATGGAGATTTTAAGGCTTGCCTGAACAACATGTAGGGCTCAGGAACCGCATTGTTGGTCTTAGTGCTACTCATATCATGGCCTGTGTGCACATGTGTGTTCACGTATGGAGGTGCAGGAGAGGTGGGGAAGGATTAGGGAGTCATTAAGGTGCTGTGGGTGAATCCTTCTTTCTTACAATTACTCTGTATCATTCATTTATGTCTGGCATTTCTGGCATCTCAGTCTTTTCTAATCTCTTCAGTAACCCAACCAACCTCTGAGCAAACTTGGTCCTTGCTCTTCCATGTCTCACTGTGCCTGCCTGAAATGAAAAGGCACCAAGAAAGCCACTATGCACTTGCCAACACCCCACATTGATTCCAAGACTCCCTTTGAAGCCCCACTCCAAGCTCAGGCTGATGGGGTGTACATCCCTGCTCGTTTGTTCGTCATGTCTTCCAGTCAGTCAACACCTCCCTCCTGCCTACACTGAGGATGGAAAGATACTCCTTCAGCTTTAAGCAAGGTAGATACGCACCCAATCTCGGATGACTGTGGAGAAGCCTATAGAGGTGAAAAGGAATTTGTTTTCCCCTTTGAGTTTCAAACTGGAAGGGACCAGTCAGATCAACCTCCTTTTTTCAGCCCAACACCTGAGGACAGTCTGCTTACTTCTCCTTTGTCACCTCCAGGACTGGGGTGGTTTGTCATGCCAGGGAGTGAATTGGCACAAAAGTTGCTGCAGGAAAAGATGACTCCTGGCAATTGATCGCAGAGACATGTTGTAGGACCTTCCAATGGATATTTCAGTCTAGAAAGATAAAATACTTTGACCAAATGTGGACTGTGATCAGTGCCACTGTACCCCTCTGCTGATATGACTGTCAGATGCCCTTCCAGCCCGCCTTAGCGATGGATGACTTATCCCTGTGGTGTCTGAAAAGATCATGTAGAATGTTTGCTCCTTGTATGCATGTAACCTCTTCCAGCCCTGTCCCCTTATTTATGCAAGTAGCACCTTCCGCCCCCACTTCCCTTTCCCCAGTCTTTATGCTGTCCTAGCACCATTAACTCTGCATTAAACATACGGAATAATAAACTTAAAAGTTTCATTTTCATGTGTCTGGGTTTTTTTGACCTCTTTTATACAAGTCTCTGTTTTTTTGCCCCCAGTTAATGTATTATGGGTCACACCACAGAGAACCTGTGCACAGCCTTCCTCTGCCTGCCATGAAGGGGACACAGGCAGAGCTCTGACTGGCTTACCAGACTCCTTCGCAGAGATGAAAACCTCTTCTGTTCACACCCCAGCTCCAGTCATTTCTTCAGTGAGAAGTGCAGTAACATTGATTTCTGCTCTTCATTCAAGGCTCAGCACGTGCAATTAAGAACAACGCTGTTTTGCATGTGCTTCACCCAAGAATTTCTTAGCGCGATTGTTAATGCTCTCCAGAACACGAGCATGCAGTTTCTTGTCTTGGTTCCTCATCAACATGTAACAGACGATTTACCTTCAAAAAAAAACCCCAAAACTTCCCCACATACACAAACTTGTGTGTTTTGGAAGCAACCTTTAGTTTTTCTGTAGAAACTCAAGACCCCAGTCTCTTGCCTTTCACCAGCAAGAACCTAAATATATAAACACTTACACCCAGAGAATGTATTCAGTACTAAATGTATACACCCTTCTCACTTGTTGAAGAAGACATCCTGGGTGTAGTCAGATCCTGAGAAGTTATCTGAAGACATTGGGAAAGAAAATGTACTGCAAGTATTGGTCTGCTTGTCTCTCAAGGCCAATGGTAACAAGGTAGGATCCAAATTAACACAGAGACTCCACACCAACTACAAACTGATTCCAAAGGGTTTCAGTGCTGACACGTGTGATTGATCCACTGAGTTTTGTGTTCACTAAATACTTTATGGGTGAGTAGAGTAAGGAGGATGTCTAGGAACTGTGGAGCACATTCAAAGCTTTTTTAAACTCACAGCGGTATTTGGATGAAGTCCTGTATAGGGCCAAAAGTATCAGCAGCAGAATGGTGATGCCAGCTCAAGAGCTCCAGGCAAAATAGGACTGTGGCCATTCACTGGAGAGGAGGAGAAATCTCCACCCTAAATTAGAGGCTGTGGGAAGAGTCCAAAAGGGAACTACTGCAGTGCTGAGCAGGTCACCTGTGGGGAAGAGAAGCCACATGGGAATTAAGGGTAGGACAGCTGATTACAGGGGTAGGAGAGACAAGGGATGTGGTGTGGAGAGACAAGGGATGTGGGAGAAGAGAAGGGAAGAGTGGGAAAAGAAAGTTATTAACCAGGCTCATGTACTCTCCTCCAGCTTTTCAGAAAAGCAAATTAAGAAAGGAAGTGGGCTCTGCCTCAAACATTCTCTAGTGGAAGAGGCTGCCTTCTTTCATCTAGGAGGGTCCTCACAACTAGGACAGGACTGAGAATGCCGCTGGTAACGGAAGGGTTAACTGCTCCTCCTGTAGCCTAGCAGGAGCTGGCCAGGCATCCTTCCCTATCCCTTTAATCGTATCTGATACAGATGCAAGGGCTGGGGAGGGGAGGTGGGTAGGGAACAAAGAAGCCATTTAAAAAAAAAAAAAAGGACAAGAAAACGACCCCGAGCTCCATGGCAGACGCCAAAAAGATTGCACAAAGGCACCATTTCAGGGCTGAAATTTCACCACACCAACGTGATTAAAGGATTCCATGGAGGGTGGGGGGAGAAGGCTGAAGGCCACAGAGTTGCAAATTAACCTTTTCCTGGTAAGGGTGGCCTGGACCAGGAAGCGTTTCTGTGTCCTCACAGTCCACTCCCTTCCCACACCTGCAAGCATCTCCTCATTCCCTTTGACCTGTCATTTTGCCCAGGGACTCATTCAGCTCTTGCATTATTGCCTCCAAAACCAGCCCCTCCCATGCATAAAAAGGAGGAAAGACAGACTGGTGCTTTTACAGAAAGCAGCATTCACAGTTGGTTATATGAGCTGAATTCCCAGGCAGGTGGATACAAACTCCCTCTGGGACATGGATGCTCATGTGCAGGCACCGACTGCACATACAGGATGGAGAATGCACACTCTCTAAATAAGCACAAGCTTTCACACAAACTAGCTGCAATCATCTTTCCTGGACCAAAGCGAAAAAGATCAATCTAAAGCAGAAACCATGGGTGAGGTGCTCCTTCCCTCTTCTTCCCTTTAAGAAAAAACCCATAAAAAATTACAAGAGCACTCTTTTAATAAGATAATTGAGACAGACTCAGTGTGTTCTGCTCAAGAGCTCAGATCTTCCTTACACAGAGGAAGAACCTTGGAGCACACAGATCAAGAAATGAAAACTAGGTAGTGGCTGGCTGGAAGCTCTTGCAGGTTGTAATGGAGCCACACAACTCTTGACTTGGGCATGTGGCCTCTGTGCACACCAGCGGCGAGAGTGCAGGTACCTGAAGGGGACAAATGACTGACCCTTCATCACACTACAGACTGAAGAATCTCTAGGATTTAACTACTGTTGTGCCACCATAAGAACCACAAGAGCAGGTACAACTGAGAGGGCTGGAGAGCACCCACACACCTGGGACCACTGGTTCCACTGCATGGCAGAGAACGGTTGTGTGAAGAGCGAGCGCGGCAACAACCCACAACTGCCGAGCTGGTGGGATCGTGAGCAGGTGACTGTGCTTCCGGCTGGGGCAGCGCCACTGAAAGGGGATCCCCACTTCTGATAAGCAGCAGGAGCAGAGAAACAATAGGTGATTTGATGAGAGCTGCTCTACTGATACTCCTGAGAAGTCCCACAGCCAGCCCTGGCCAGAGAGGAAATTGGGGGTTTCCACAGCAACCTGCTCAGGGTACAAAGACCCAACTGTCTAGGGGGAAGCAACCGAGGTGTCCCAACACTCTTGTTTTAAGAAGGGACAGAGTGGAGGGCTAGAGTCTTTCTGAGGCCAAAGCACCTGCAAAAGCACTTTTATACAGCAGGTGTTTAATTGGCTATTGGTCCGACAACCAGGCAGAAGTAGGAAGAAGTTCCTGTAGTCTTTAGCTCAGCAAACAGGTAGGGCCTTCACAGGTGGAAAAAAAAAAACCTGCATGGCACTGGACTCCCTAATCTTACTAATACAGCCCTCCATGACATAGAAAGAAAGACTAATGAGCAAGCTGGTAGACAGATGTAAGAAAGCCTTCATTTGGGCACATAGGACTGAGATGAAAGAGAAGGTGGGAGCTAAAAAACACACATAGACAATTAAATTTAAAATGGGGAGGTTTATAATTTATTTACACAAATATAAACAAAAATAGAAACATCTCTGGAGAAGGAAAGAGCAGAAAAAACAACGGCTGGAGGCTGATCAGTCTGTGATAATTAACTCATCCACACCCCAGTCTTCATAGCTCCCGTCCGGCAGGTAACGACGGATGATTATGGGGATCTTGCGCGCTCTGGAGGGAGAACAGCAGGGTGAAAAGAACTGCGAGAGCCTTCAGTACACCCACTTCAGCAGATGATGGGAACCGCGGTGCTCAGCAGCTTCAGTAAGCTCACCAGGTTTAACCAAGAGATCTGCGTAGCACCAGTGACTTGTTATTATACGGTAAAGGGAAGTCCCAACAACTTTGTCTCTTTTGTAGGGGCAGAGCATTGAGCACCCTTAGACTGAAAACACCCAAAGACCTACAGGTCATGAGCCCGCTGTTGCTACTGCAGGAATCGAGCCCTGTGATAGGAACCCACCACAATGCCAAGCATCTGACACACATTTGGGGTGGGGAAAAAAAGAAATGAAAAAAAAAGCCTCAAGCAACTTGAGGAAGAAATCTGCTTCTTGTTTGATGGAAGATTTTTCCCCACAAGACACTGCAAAAGTCGCAGAATTCTGAGAGCTTGCAAAACAAACTGTTCTTACAGAGTGAAAACTGAGAGCAACAGTTACATTCAAAGAAGGATACGTGAAACAGGGACTATTAAGGTACCAAAACCTCTACAGCTGGGGTGGAACACAGCACCTGCTAAACTAGCACTTCAAACTAGAAAGCAAGAAAATGCTGAACATAATTTAAGTCACCAAAATGTAATCAATCTGGAATCTAACCAGGGCATCAGGTTTCAACTGTATCAGACTTAAAAAGTAATACAACTTCTTTAATGATCACATTCAAGGCCTTTGCTTTTCCAGTAGCAAAGTAACTCCCTCCTGCCAAGAATCACAACTGAATTTTGGCACAGAACAGGATGCCACCATGTTCTGTCATGCCCTGACTTGCTTCCTAAAGCTCACACTCAGAGAGTGCCCAGGCTGAGCTTGGAGATCTGTGACAGGAACATGACCTAAGGAGCTTATGGCAATGATAAAGGGAGATGTAACAGGTGTAAAATCTGCAAGGCAACTGCAACGCACTGAGAAATTGAGGGAGCAGAATGATAACTCAGTTCAAAACCAGGAACTTAAGTCAGTAGTGGAGTCCAGTTGCTTTGCTTGAAAGATACCTGTATCTGATCCAGGTCACTGACCATGCAGACAAACTGCGGGCCAGCAGGCAGGTCTTCTACGAAAAGGTGGGCCTGTAGGTGGTCATCCAAAAGCTGCCTCTACCATAATCAGAAAGTATTTATCTTTCTGCAAGCAGGACACATGCCTTCCTGCAAGCACAATAAGCCAAGTGTGCAAGGGTGCAGGAAAAGAACATTCTTAACAGAGTCTCCGCATCGCCAGACTGGCCCTTATTTTTTGCCAGCGCTTTATTTGATCCCAGATCTGTTCAAGTAGCTGCTTGGAATCAATTTTATTCAGGGAATTAAACTGATTCTACAAAGAGAAAGATGAGGACTTTGGGTTCTCAGAACTAGAGAACACATGGACTCCGCAGTACAAGAGGTCAGCGCACTCCTAACCATCACTTCTGTGCCTGAGCAACTAGGATGGGGGAGAGCTGCTGCGGAAAAGTCCAAAGGTGGAAAAAGGCAAAGGCAACTGTAGTGCTAACTGTTATCAACATAAGCCAAGGTTTTTGTGGAAGAAGCTGCTAAATGCTTGGACGAGGAGAGGAGTGACGGCTTTATGCAAATCAATATGGTCACCGACAAAGTCTGGGACTTACTTGAGCTCCTTCATGGCAATCAGCAAAGGGTCCGTCTCTCCTTCCAACTCCACCATCACAGGGGCACACATCCTGGCACAGAACAACAATCATTTGAGCGAAGGCACAGACAGCGGGGAGGGACAGCTCAGCACATGCCAGCCTGTGTCACCTGGACAACAGCCAGTGAAGGAGGCCAGTGGGACACCTCCTTGGCAAGTCTGATTTACTCTCTTACGCACTTCAGGAAGAAAATTCCCCCAAGTGGTTATGGACTGAGCTTTTACTTGAAAGTTCTTCCTGCTCCATCCCTCAGCCTCTGCTGACCTGCTGCTGCTCAGGGGCTGGTCACATCCACACCCTTCCAGTCACTCTTCAACTGTACTTATATGTGAGGAAAAGAGTGGCTCTAAAATTAATCCAGCGAAGAAGGTGGAAACACTGTAAAACAAGCACTCCTCCTACAACTCCAGCACATCTCTTACATTCTGATTTGCTCACACTTTCCAGGCTTTGTTTGAGGGGAAGCGAGGGGCTACCATGCACTCAACCTCAGGGAAGAAAAAAGTAAGCATTTTGTAGAGGGTTGTAACAGCAGAGAAAACACGAGTCACTGCATCCACCCATTTGATAAAGGCAGCAAAGCAAGTTCAGGTTATGCATAGATAAGGCCACTGGGGGCTGCTGCTGGCCTAGGTTCAGCACTGAAGGCAGGATATGTAGATGAAGCAGAACCAGGCGCCAGAGTGTTCTGGATTAAAGGCCTGGCACAGACCCATCACGTCTCCCTTCTTTTTCTGGCCTTCCACCAGCCAACAAAAAGTGTGCACAAGACAGCTTCACGGAATGATGACTGTGGAAAGAACAGCTTGGCAAAGCGATGATTCAGGAAAGATCTGATCACCACCTGTGACATTCTGAACAATGTAGAGACAAGGCATCATTCTGAGGGTGGATATAATCAAGATGAAACGCAGAGATGTGCTTTCAGGCAAACTTTGCCACAGACTAACAATATTGCTCATGAGGCAGTTTTCAAAAATGTGTAGAACTTTTTTATATGTATTATTAAAACAAGTCTAGACAGGTAAATGGGGGGAAGTTGAGAGCAGCCAGCCTTAAAGGTGCTTAAAATAGTTTTTAAATGTTACTACCTATTATAAATGGGACCTTACTATTCCAAATGCTTCAAAAAACTGACAGCTTGCCATAATGCAGCTGCACTTAAACAAGGTTTTTTACTCCATTTAGGTTTTTTACTCCATTCCCAATTCCTACAGCTCTGTGATATCAACCGACGACATTCTGGAGCATCCCTCCCTCCAATACTGGCTTTTGCAAAACAGTTCTGAGCTTTCCAACCCACGCAGGCTACCTGATGAAAGCCAGAAACGAGGACCAGCTTGTCATATCCCCTACTTGTTTTGTCTGTGACCTAGGAAAGTTCATTGCAGCTGCTGAATAGGCCCCTCTCTAGGCATGAGTACCAAGTCTCAGTCATGGAGAGACAGAGATTTCACATGCAACCAAAAGCTCCACTGTTGTGTGCTTCAGTGCTGACCAAGATGGTGATGCGCAAGCTTGGAAGCCATTTAAGAGATTATATGAGATCCAGGACTTTTCAAGGAAGGAGGAAAGCAGCTTTCACTGGGAAGGGAAGAGAAGCTGCGGCAACGCTCGTGATACGGAGTGAGATACTCACGCTATCTGCAGGGCGCGAGTGCCCAGCACCCTGGCCCGCTCATA
>NW_009727823.1:0-21110 GCF_000703405.1 Apaloderma vittatum
CGGTGCGGGGTCAGGGACTGGTGTACAGACACATACACGCTCAAAAGAGGTCTACGCACGGTTTCGAAGACCTCAAGCGCAATGTTGAGTGTTCAGCTTTTGCCGTTTTCAGTTCATTTCGGAGCAATACGGCAAGACGTGACCACCCATGCTGAATGTCAACACCGCTGCTCCTTCCCACAGTTCTTACAGGAGTAAAAGCAACCGCAGATCCATTTATACATATATATATATAAACTCAAATGTCTAAGTTTTAGATGTGTAGAAAAAGTGTTACTCATTAGATCTGCAGGTGTGGCTGGGAAATCCAGACAAATTTTTTGGACCTAGTTCCATGCCGTGGCTGAAAAGAAGCAGCAAAATGAAAAACAAAAACTAGAGAAAAGGTCGGATATAACTAACACGTTGGGCCGCTTGAGAGTAAAAATAGTGAACTACCGCAGAGCAGAGCAAGGAGATAGATGAGGTTTGTATCATGATGCTCATGGGAAGATAACATTCCTGATTTCTCTCTGTTGGTGTTTTATTTCGAGTTTGAGTTGTAAAGATTGGACTAGAAGCTGCAATACAGACGAGCTAAAGAAATAAAGTGTGCCCTTCAAAGTAACACTTCCGTATGAGACAGTCAAGTCGGAGTACACAGGCATCTACCACAGAAAAGCACACTGCTAATTAAAAAACATGCTAATTTCTAAATTTAACTGCATTTACTTCCAGTATATGCTATTATAAAGCAGAGATTAAGCAAATACATACTTTTTTTAGTTCCATTTCTTTTCTGTCCTCTTATCAAATTTTTGTATGCAACAGTTTTTCCTTCTCTGCTCAGTTAATTACATCGAACCATGATCTTTCAGAAAGTAGTGTTCTCACAGCAACTTGAAACATTTTATTCAAAATTGAATGAATGCAATCATAAGCCCATGAAACTGACAGAGCAGCTAATGAGATAAAAGCTTCAGGTGCCTTGATAAGATGGATTTCAGTTATGCCACCTGTGGACTGCTTTTCCATAATGGCCTCTGTATGAGATGTCTCAAAAATCTTCTACAAGAAAGTTTGCTGAGTCAAGATAGCCATTAGTTCCCTGTTTTTTGTCTTGCAAAACAACTGGCTGTAGATTTTTAACCAACTGTAAAGATATGTCAGTTTTAGCCACCGTCTGCTCGGTGAGGGAGGCAAGCAGTATATGGTACACAAGCAATTGCTCACCCGTTTTCTCCATGACCAAGCAAGGCTTGGATAGACTGCCCAGCACATGCAAAATCCCTTTTTACCCGTGTCAGTGCATCACAACTCGGTTCAGTACAGTTTGAGACTACTGCTGAAATTTCTGGCTGTGGCAGCTGTCTCTCAGGTGTTGAGCAGGCTTCCTCTGCTTCCAGTCACAACTAAGGCAGTGTAATGCTGTGATAAACACAGCACCTTCTTGCTTTAAAAGTAACATCAGAGGAGTATTCTATAAATTTCTATAAATATCCTGTGATGCCCTTTGGTAAAATCTGTTGTGTTTTTTTTTTAAAAAAAATAATTAAGAGTAGAAATAACCAAAGAGGACACCTGAAGAAAGGGACCACCAAACCAGACCATCTTCTTGCCAGCTCTTTGCTGACTAGCGCGCATTGTTCTGTGTGACTTACTGACACCAAATGGTCTTCTAACCTTAGGGGTAGTAAGTTGCTGCAAAGACAGTCAAGTATATTCAGCTTATTGCAGAGCCAGGACCCTAGCAGGAGTGGCATTGCACTTATTTTAATGCTTAAATTGTAGTCGTACTTTTAGATATCAATAGGGTTTTTCAGAAAGGAAAAGCAATTAAAACCTCTCAAAGCTGAATACCGGGGCATATCAATTTGGTTGTGTAATTTCCCATGATTTTTTTTATGCTTAGTGAGTCTGGATACATCAGGAACTGTCTGCAGATTCCATAGATTTAGAAGGTGTGCATTAATTTTACATTTTATGTTGTCTATGTAGACATCAGCTTTTTAAATCTTTTTTTTTTTAAATAGCTATTCTGACGTTTCTGTTGAGGAAGAGTGCTTTTTTTGTTGTTCTGGATTTGTTTCATAAGCTCATGACTCCACAGCTTTCTCACCATTCAAATGTTTTTAAGATAAATCTTAAACAAAACCCCCAACTAAAAGTACATTCAGTTCTACATATCTTTCTCCACGTGTTCTGGTTTGACCTAAGCAGAACCAATTGTGTTGGGCGATTTTATTTTTTCACCTCAGTCTCTTCTAAAAGGCTGCACTTTCTGCAGTTCACAGCGTATTTTTGCAGACAGTGCCTGCTACCAGCAGTGATAACACCTGATGTTTGCAGTCACTGCCTGGGACTGAGATGCAGAAAGGCTCTTGCTGATACTTATACCGGTAGTGACCAAGGCCACTGCTGGCTCTTGTGTGCCACACTGGGGGTGCCAGGAAGTAAAAGAGTCACAAGGAAGTAAAAACAATCTCACCTCCAGACAGGAATGGACAGGTGACCCAAAAACTGACCAGCAAATTGTTCCATTCCATATACATCATATTCAGTATAAAGCTGAGGTATCATGGGGGTTAAGAACTCTTCTTCAATGACCAGCGTCCAAGGAGGACTTTGTCAGTTCTTCTGTTCTTGATCTCCGTCCTGAGTTCCCAAATCCAGCTCCCTCTATCCAGCTCCCCTCTACCTCTGAGCCTGGAGCTTCCCCAGTGCTGCCTTCTCTACAGCATCAGTGGGGACTGACATCAGGGGGTAATTGGGATCTATATTGGTTTTGTATGTAGTTGTATATAGTTCATTATTTTCATTATTACCTTATTAGTACTATTATTGTTTCATTAAAGCTGTTTTAGTTTTCTTTTCCAATCCATAAGTGTCTGTCTTATTCGCATTTCCTTTCCCATTTGAGAGGGGACAGGGGTTATTAGACAGCATCTCCCACTTGCTTAGTGGCCAGCACAGCCCTAACCTTTGACACCCTATCTGGCAGAACCTGAAAGCTTTCAAACTATTTGCAATTGTAGGTGAAGTGAGAAAGACAAAAAGAATGTGTTTCTATACTGAAAGCCAGCAAGTGTCAATAAACTGGATACTATGTATGTCCACCAAATGTTTAAAACTGTAATTGTCCAAACACTTTATTTTTAGAAACATCTACAAATGCACTGATAGAAGCTTTTATCTTGATAAACATTGTGTTACCTTGATGTACATTGTGTGCCTTGAAATTCTGCCTGTGTCTGTTGAATGTTAAAGCTCTAAAACTCAAATCCCAGTCTCCAAATCTGGTGAGCGTGCATGCAGCTTTTTTGTACACACATAACTGTTTATTGTCAAGGACATAACTATGGAAGCAAACAGTTCTTTGAAATGTCACCCATTACCTGAGTTTTCCAGGTAAAAAATGACTCAGTGAGCTTGCTGAAATCGTGTAACAAATCAGGGGTGCAGCTGGACAAGGAACTCCAGAAAGAAGATTCTGTCCTCATTTGTCAGGAACAAAGAAAAGCATCACAGGAGAGGGGGAGAGCTCAACTCAGATAGCTGCGTTCCCTGTGTGCTGAGATCCTTCAAAGACAGAAAAATTCCCTGGTAGAGTGTGGAGGCTTCTGGGCAGTGAGGCAGTGGTGTTTGGACTGGATGCTCTTCAGAGGTCCCTTCCAATCCCTACTGCTCTGTGATTCTGTGTGTGACAGTGGAGGAGATAGATTCTAAAACTGCAGCTCTCTCCCATGGTTCTCTGCAGCATGCCTTCTCCTGTGCATCAAGATCTGAGATGGTCTGGGGAAGCCACTCACATGGGCAGAAATATCTGTCTTGTCTTCTCAGGCAAAATGGGGAATTTTACGCAGTCCTGAGCCTCCTCATCACCACTACAATGTGGGAGTACAGGTAAGGATCTCACTCAGAATTGATAAATTCTGGTTATTATCCCCTGTGCAAGGCAAACTGAGGAGGTGGGAAAATTTCTCCAGTCACTTTTCTGGCAGTTTGTGAATAATTGTTTTACCAACTTATTACACAAAGTGAACTTTAACTCTGACTTTGTTTGATGCAGTGCCTTGAAAGAATTCTCTGCCAGAAGGCATCCCAGAATGGTACAGAAAGCTTATAAAAAGTTTAGCAGTTCCATGACACTGCCAGCCCTCCAAGTTTTATCCCCTCTGGTCAGGGCTTAAAATTGGATGGAATATTCAGTTTGTATTTTAATTACATATTTTCACTAAAATTATCTGTTTGTCTGGAACATTAAATTAGTTTTATCAGAGAATCAAAAATTTGGATTTTTAATTAATTTTTAAAGAATTTATTTCTTTTTTAACCTGATAATTCTACCATTTTTCTAGCCAACTTTGTCTCTGTAGAAAATGATTTTTAAAGCACTAGTGACTGGGAACTAAAAATTACTGAGAACTTTTCTTCAGAGTGAAAAGATGATGTTTCTTTAACCTTGTGTCAGCTCTTTTAACCTAACTCCATGGTTTGGAGCCAGAAAGGAAAACTGACTTCAGATTTTTGAAAGCCTTACGTTGGCAAAAAAAGATATAAGAGAATGTATGTTTAGAATTCTGATTTGTGGGAAGAGGAGTAGATGATAAAAATGTACTATAGACAGGACATTAATAAGATGTGGAATCTCAAATCTCCACCAGAATCCCTGCTTTCTGTGGAAATGCTAGTCCAATTTGAGGCAAAAGTAGGTCATAAGACACAGCATGAAGCATTCTGTCTCCCAGCTTACCCTCCCTATTCCTCTGTCCCAACCCACGTCCCTTCTTTGCTACCTTCAGACAGACTGTAGAGATTGCAGACATGCCAAAAAGAAGTGAGTTCAAGAGAAAGTAACTTTCACACTCCCGATCTTCAACAAGAAATCTAGATAATGCATGCAGACACACAAAAAGCAGGAAAGAGCTGCTCAACTCCATATGGGCTGTTTTGGTAAAGTATTTGTTTGGCTGTGGCTCTTTGATATTCTTTTGTCCTTCCTTTCTGCGTAAAAGGGATATTCTTTGTGAAATTAATTCATTCACCTGTAAGGTAAATCCATGAACAGCACATACCAGGTACCTCTCAATGACCAGTGTTCTATCTGGTTGACTATCACAGTAACTACATTAAAACAACGAAAATGTGAACTTATTACCAGCCTGCAGAGAGGTAGGTTATTTCTTAAAGTTTACTTGTCAGTGAAACTGAAGAGCATATTACCTGAAGAACAGCTAACTGAACAAATTTTCCACAATGTCTCTTCACTATGCAAGCAATTTCTTGCTCACTATTCAAAGCTCAGAGTAAATTCTGCTTTTTTTGGTTTAAATACAAAATGCAGCTGAGCAGCTTCACGGTGAACTTACTAAACACAGATCAGTTTACTGCTGCTTTTTCCCACCTTTCTAAATGAAAGATGGTTCTCTTGTCAACAGCTAAACACTGTTAACAGTCAGGCTACTAAATTTTGGGTGACAGAAGAAATGCAATGAAGATTTTCCTGTCTTTTCCAATGTATACGTGAGATAGAGAAAATTTCTAGGGCTTTAAAATATCACAAGACTTAGGAAGCCATGTGGATAGAAGTACCAAAGTTGCTAAAACGAAAGTATTTCCTTCACATAGGAAATAAATTCCTCCAAAAAGAAGTTAGAATCCTTGCAGAAGCACCAATGAATGCTGTGTTTGCTTTGAATGAGTTCTTGCTTGAAACAGAGGACAGATTCCAACCCAGGCTCTGTCCCATATGGACCAGCCTGGTCCCTCAGGTGAGCCACTAAGCAGCCCTAAACAGATCCCAGTGCTTTCCTCGGTGGCAGCAGACCACTGGATGGAGCAGCTGCCAGCTGTGCCTCTGCTGAGGTGTACAAAAAGAGACAAGCCCTTTCTAGGTCGACAGCAATCCTCTCTCTAGCATAGCTGGCAGGCACTGCTGGCTGACCCAAAGGAGAAGTGCCTGGTTTGGCGCTTTAAACCTCTGTGAGGTCAAAAAAATAACCATTTTCTGGTTGGGCTTTGTATTATGGCAGCATTACTTGTCTGGGGGAGCTGGGCAAGAGGCCAGCAGGCAGGCTGGCTTCTTGTCTGTTCTTTTGACCTTGCTTCTGTGTTCAGAGGGGAGCTGGAGACCCTGTGTGGTTTCCAGTCAAGATGATATCCTACAGATACTACGCTGGTAATATGCATACTGACTAATGCCTGTCATCAGGTGTTTTTGCTTTTTTTTGTGTTGTAGTGTTCAGCATTCATTGGTCTTACCCTGCTTTACATTAGAAAGTGAAGGACGTCAGTGAGGTCAAAACAAGCTGTGTTATTATTTATATTTATAGTGCCAGGTGTTTTTCCTTTGCAATTACTAGCTAGTTCTTCATTCAGAGTTTTAAACCCTCATAAATACATATTTCATTTTACTGCTGGAGAGGTATTATGAGAGACTACATATGTATCAAATGTAATAATAGTGTGTATAAGGCTGACTGCTAAAAAAGGGAAATTCTCCCACAAAGCAAGACTAGAATATATATTAGCTTCCGCATACACTTCAGTGAGGAACTTGTGGGTTACCATGTCCGCAGATTTACTTCACTAGAAGAGCCCTACCTCTGTGCTTACTCATTTTTTTCAGACCATATTATAATAAATTCCTGGTACATGACATGTAGAATAGATATATGTTACAGCACAGTATATCATGAAAGAAAGATACGTGTATGTGTATATGTATATGATGTACATGTATATGTATACATTTGTAAATACCTGTTCGTACAGGCTTGACATGAATAATTATTAAAGAGAAGTACTGAACTGGTAATTAAATGTCTCCACAGACTCATAGGATAGTTCATGTTGGAGAACACCTTTAAGATCATCAAGTCCAACCAATAATCTAGCACTGCTAAGTCCACCACTAAACCGTGTCCCTAAGCACCTCATCTACACATCTTGTAAATGCCTCCAGGGATGGTGATTCCACCACTGCGTGGGGCAGCCTGTTCCAATGCTTGACAATCCTTTCTATGAAGAAAGTTTTCCTAATATCCAATCTAAACCTCCCCTGGCACAACTTGAGGCCTTTTCCTCTAGTCATATTGCTTGCTGCTTGGGAGAACAGACTGACCTGGCTACAGCCTCCTTTCGGGTGGTTGTAGAAAGCAATAAGGTCTTCCCTCAGCCTCTTCTTCTCCAGGCTAAACAGCCCCAGTTCCCTCAGCTGCCTCTCACAAGACTTGTGCTCTAGACTCTTTACCAGCTTCATTGCCCTTCTGGACACACTCCAGCTCCTTAACGTACACCTGAACAAAAGGTCTGAGTTTTGGCCTCGCTGGTGCTGAGAACAGGGGGACAATCACTGCCCTGATCCTGTTGGCCACATTATTTTTGGTACAGGTCGGGATGCTGTTGACCTCCTTAGCCACCAAGGCACACTGCTGGCTCGTGCTCATCATCATTATAAAATTCCAATATCAGTTTTCTACGATTTTGGAAAATTTATTTGTTATAAGTTCCAGTGCTCAGAGTGTGAAGGTAGGAATCAGAAGCAACAGCATTCCTCCGTCACCTGTATTACTGACTGGCCTTAGTGCTTTGCACTCACAAAGTTCTAGCTAAGTGTCATTAAATAGGTAGATATTATGACTTCATTTTACTCATGAGGAAGCTTAGGGTCACAGAACACACTTAACTCAAGTGAGGACATAACAGTGTCATGTTTCTTGCATTAAACAGAGATGTCAGTCTTGCTTGCTTAAAAGACAGAAGTTTTGGGGTGGAGAGAGTCATGGTTGACCCTACTGTAAATAGTGTGATTTTCATAGCTGCTGTGAACTTGAATATGCACTGAAGGCCACTGAAGATAAGCAACAGGATCAGATGTCTATGGCATTCCTCTGATTTGAGCAAAAAAGACAATTTTGAGCCATATCACTCACTTAGTTTAACTGTGTGGGCTTCTTCAGCCTGTCAGCACAATTTGGGAATTGTTCCTGTTTCATCAGGAAAAGACTACCTAGAAGGATATCATGCAATGTTGTCCTGCTTCTTCTCCTGTTTCTTCAATCAAATCAGTTGAAGAGCAAAAAAAAACTTGTGTTAGGCTTTGGTTTTAAAGGCCTGAGCATAGTATCCATGCTTTATTGGTCTCTCTTTTCCCACCGTGCCTACGCAGTGCGTGTCACAGACTAAAAGCTGTTGATCTTTCTTTGCATCTCATGACTGAATCTCCTTGAGGGCTGTGTGCACATGGTGTTACAGTAGTCAACAGGGTCAGAAAGGAGTTAAGAAAACAAGGATTTCCACCACAACTGATACTGATCTGCTGGGATGATGGAGCTAGACAATGACAGCTTGTCGTATACATTGTACAAAGAGGGGAGCAGAATGATGGCATGGCTATTGGATCTTGGAAATGGTTGCCCATAGATGCAGGGGTGTTTCCATCCGGGGATCCCCAAGGTTTGTACAGCTGGCAGTGTTTAGCCTTCGTGCTCATCTCTATTGTCAAAGCAGTGATGAGAGGGAACAGTTGTGAGAAGGAGTGCACAGGGTTGCATTTACCCCTGTGTTTTTTGGGATACACAGAAGCAAGTGAGATATTTTTCAGCATTGATGGAGATTTTTTTTTTGCCTTTCTGCTGTGTTTAAATAACTTGTGTGTTTTTTGAGCTCTCCTTTTTCAGTCTGAGATGAAAAACATGTGTGACTTAATTAAGAGTATGAAAGCTAATTAAGCACAAGTTAGTTTTCCTTCTCTGGTTATGTCTGCTAGACTGAAGCAATATCTTTTTCATTTCTGAATTTTCAGCATGAGTGTCCTACATATTTCTACCTAATTTGTCTATTTATATCTGTTTGGAACCCTTGCTTTAAGACATCAGGTTAACTCTCATCTTTTAATGAGGATTTTTCCTATCACGTCAGGAATTAGCCATTCCTAACAAAGAGAAGGTATTTTATTTTGGCATGGAAAGGTCTTGCAAACCACAGACATTCAATGAAAATGCATTTAGAAATTGCTGTTTACTTTCCATGACTGAACTAAGTTTGCACAGAGAAAGATGTTTGAAGACCAGCTATTATAATAAGAAAAATCCTCATTTTACACGTGGTTGGAATGTGCTAAATTTGTTATCTATCTTATAAATTTATTATACATTTGCACATTCAATTTATAAGGCAATTTTTGAAAACTCAGTCTAAATTGTATCTGCTTATTTAATATAGGTATTGCATCTGATAGAATATGTTGATACCCATGAAGTTTCTAAACAGATGTATCTAAGGAATAGTTAGAACACTTTTTTGGAGAGCATCCTCTAAGAGGCAAATCAGTTAAAAATAGCTAGGAAGGGTCTTCAATACACAACAACTCTACATACTGAGAAGAAGGAATACTCTATTTTTGTCATGTGAAGCCGGTACAAAGGCACCATTTGAATTTAATGGAGTACGGATTAGGCTTTCTGAAAGCAATTAATAACTATTTACTAGTCATTCCATCATTTAAATGCTAAGCTCTCCTTTTCCCCCAACATTTTGTTGTTGCTGTTGATAGGAACAACTAAATTCTAAATAGCTGAGGCATCTTCTCTTGGCACTACATGAAATAAATACAGCAGTTCTGTTATGTCTCAGGCCTATTATCAATAATGTACTGTTCAGTTCCTGGTCATCAGTTCTTGGACAGACATTCAGACAGAAATGAAAGGTGCCAAAATTCCAAATGTCTTTCCTGGATATTTATATAAAACAGAAGTAATATTTTTTTATTTTGAAACAACCTAGTATCTTGCATATTCTGAACATTGAATAAAGAAACATGAAAAGGATAAACAACTTGTTTGGCTGAGAAAATTATATTGCCTTCACACTATTGACAGCCTTGTCTATAAGAATGGGTAAAAGAGAAATAGTCTGAAATCTTTTTTGTCAGTGTCAAAACTTGGTGTCCATGAATGAACAAGATTATTCTTGACAGGATCTCCATATATCTGTAAATAGTATAAAGCCATATGTAAAGTACGTATAAAATATGGACGAAGTGTATCTATACATGCGGGTTTCTTTTGATTTAGCAGCATTGCAAAGAATCATGGAGGCAAAGTTCTTGCTAAAAGGAATAAAATGCTCACTCTCTAAAATATCACAGGATCTGCTTCTTCAGGCAAGTGGTGTTGTGTCAGATCACTTCACCTCATTTGCATGGCTTTAGAAATATCCTTTTACTTTCCCTCCAGGGTGGTGGTGTTTGAGAGCTCAGATTGTCTCATCTCCTTTAGAATACTCTTGGCCTGTTGTATTATTATTGTAGCCAAACAGTATTAAAAGAAAAGACAAGACAGGGCAGTTAGGATTGCATGCCTGATCTAGAATTTTCCTTTTTTATACTTAACCCCTTTAAAGTTTTCTTCTTACAGCTTGTAGTAAAAGTACAAGTGATTGGTTCCTACCTTATCTCATATATTTTTAATATGGGTATTGAATTAACTCAGAGCTGAGTAAAAACTTGGTAGTGCTACTGACTGAAATTAGATTTCAAGTCTTATAGAGGAGGATTTAATTTGGGCTATTGACACTGAAGGTTCAAATTTTATTATTGCTGGTGTGTAGTTCCTCAGATTTGTTCGTGCTTCCTGGCCATGAATGACTGCATCTCAGGTGGCCCAGCTTTGAGAGGCTGTCATAACAAATGTCTCCAAGCATCCCTGCCAATTTAAAATATTCTGTCCTTGTAGAGAAAGAGGAGAAGGCCGTGACTGGAAACAGCTGACAGTCTGCGAAGGCAAACCTGAGACTACTTGCAGAGGCTGAGGAAGCTCACTTGGCAGTTTGCTGTGCAGATGCAGCAATCTGAGCTACCAGAATCAGCCCTACAACCGTATTTACCCCTGCAGTAACCTCACGGACCTAAGTTGTGGTGGTATCAGATCAGCTTTGTTAGTTGCTTGTGTTTACTCATAGACTTCCTCACAGTGTATTTACTGAAATTCGGTGTGTGTAACTGAGAAAACGTTGGTTGAGACCCTTTTGCTGGTCAGAGCGTTTGAGAACTGACATCCAAATAAGGAGGTACTTTCTGAAAGCCCTACATAGGCACTGAGTCAAGAGGGCTACTTAATCTGGTTTTCACTTTGTAATCTTGAGTAACTTCTATAGGAGTATGGCAAGAAAATGGGCTTTTGAATTACAGAATGCCATCAGATGGGTGAGACAGCATGATTATAATAAATTGTTAATGACACAGATTATCAGAAAATAGTCTAGATCATATAAATTGTTTTTCTCTAATTTAATGCCTTAATAACATTCTGTATCTGGATGGCCAAGAACAGAACTACTGCTGCAACATCTATTTACAGTATTCTAGGGCTCTTTTTATGGATCCTATGTTTCAAAATTGTATTGTCTAGGTACACATTAAATTTAACTGGACTACACATACAAATGTAGCTAGACATATGCGCATGTATTTTCTAGATTAGGGCCTTTAAGATAACTTTAGAATAAGGTAATAAGAATAAGAACGAGGAGAATGAGATTTTTTTTATTATTACTGTGGGAGATCTTACACTGTTATATGTGAAGGAAGGTTTTGATTTTAATGATAAAATTTTTTGAGTGGGAAAGTTATAAGGGCATATGGGTGCCAGACCTCTTTAAATGATTTGGAAATTCTTAAAGGAAACAGATATGTAGAAACCTGTCAATAGCAGCTTCAAGGATATTGCCTTAATAAACTCTGTCTCTGTTCTTAAAGGTCTAGAAGTAAAAGGCAGGACCTAAACACTGTGTGCATATGCATGCAGAAAGCAGCTGCCACCTGCATCCTTGAGATCTGCCTAGCTTGTAGCAAACACAGCTTCAGGCTTCCCTGTGCAACTCGGTTTGCTTTGGATTGTCAACTAGTTCAGTGAAAGTGGCATTCTCAGAAGGGCTGGTGGGTGTGTAAGCTGTGGTCACTGCAGCTCCTGCGGACACACCTGGGCTGAGCTTGCTAGCTGGGTGCTCCTGGCAAAGTCACCGTTGCAGAAGGAGAGTGGTGTAGGACACTGCATGACTATTTATGCAGCTGTTGGAGAGCAGGATTTGCAATCTGCTGAATTCCGTGCTACTGCTGCCACGAGTATGCACATATTTTAAGGGGTGTGATGCACAAAACCTGTCCAACACTACTGTTCTTGGCTTCCTTTAGAACCTGTGGAGATGCTGAAACTGCATTAAAACGAGTCTCAGAGATCCTCCACGTGGCACTGAAGGAGCAAGTTTCAGAACCTATCTGTCATAGAACTACATCTGTGGGGCACAGCACTTTTGACAATTGCTTTGAGAGATGAGATCAGTTAGCAGGATATAACAATGGTAAATGGAATAATAATATGGCTTCTGAGACCTGAGCTAACGGCTAATCTCAAGGACTAATTGTGCCACTGGGCTGACTGTTTAGCCTGCTTCTCATGCATGATGCTGTACTTTTTTTATGTAGAATAGCCACAAACTACCTGAACACTCCTGAAAATGCTGCCTTTACATCTTTTTTGAAGTGGTTATTTTTCTGTAGTGGTAACATCTGGCAAGCAGAATTCCAATCATAATGAAAGCCATCAGATTCGAATTTAATAAGAATTTCTACACTTTCCCATAGTCTTCAACATGACTATGAAAGACAGACAATAGTATTTTGCAATCAGTCATCTACTGATCTCATAATGTCCACACCCATTGTGGGAGCAAGTAATTCGATTTTTCATTATCGGTATGACTTCCACATGTGAGTGCCAAAATAAACATTTGTAGAACTTGTATCACTGACTAGAGAGATTACATCTGTAGAATTGTAACCACTCCCAAGTTTGGTGGTAGAAATAATTATTAGTGTGCCACATACACACCTTTTAGCCTTTGAATGGTTTCAATTTTTGTTTTAAAGCATTGTAGAGATACAAGGACAGCAGAACTGCTTGTCGTAGTGAGACTGTCCCTGGACCTCTGGTACTTGGGTAAAGTGTATCCACTTTCTTCATCAATAGTCCTTATGAAACCTGAGATCTGTTTCAACTGACTGAGGTAATACTTTATTCTGAAATACTGTTTTTGGACACCCTTTTGTCTGTGTTCTATGTTGTCGTGATACAGCTTTGGATTCTCAACTGCAGTATGGAAGAAATAAAAACCCCATGTTTGCTCTGGAGTCCATTTTCAAAGGTACATGCTGGATGATGGTCTGGTGCAAAAACATCAGTCAACTTGTTTTCAGGACCTTTTTCATGCAGTGATCCAGATCTGACACTAAAGTGAGTGACATTGTAAGAATACAACAAAGAAACTGGTTCAGTAGTAGTCAAGACATATCTCAAATATGACTATGTTGTGGACACTTAGATAGGCACATTTTGTAAGGTTAAAAATATTTTGATTTACCTTCATTTCATGGTAGCTATGAGAATTGAGTAGTTGGACTTTTCAGACCACTTGGAGAGATCATTGGAATATGCTAGGTATAGATTCAAGACAATTGCACTGAACATACTCTTTTCCTTTGTGAACTATTTTTGTTTACAAATTTTGGAAGATGGGGTCATCTGGTGGCTTGATTGTTCCACAGTTTGCCATATTTTTAGGAACTGAAGGTCCCTTGGTTAAGATGCTAATTTTTTTTTTTTTTCTAACTGAAGTAAATCTGCATGAATGAAAGACACTGCAGTCTGACTGCATCCTACATACCTGTTGCCACTGTCCCACCTTCATTTAAATACAGATGGAAGGAGTCCATGTCAACTCTCAGATTTCTGTTAGATAAGCAGAACTAAAGTTATGAGGCTTTTATTTGCAGAAGTATCATAGGTTTATTTGCCATTCTTCCTTTAGTAGGTGTTCAGAGACAGAGGTACACTGATCCATTGTTGCACTGGAACATAGTTCTGATGACATACCAAACGCAGGGTTTCTTTTGTATTAATAAATATGGAAGAGCCTGCGTGAAATAGCACATGAATTTGTTTAATAAGAAAGGCTACAATTTAGATGAAATTATTTCAAAGAAAAGTCATCAGAAGCATCATCTGAAAGTGTGAAAGGCGATATTAATATACAAACACTCAATTAACATTATCCTAGTAATTTCTCATAGTTCATGTGACATGTTCTCTGCTTCCAAATAACCTGTTCTTCTGTCTTACCTCACTTTCTCACCTTTTTAACCAACCACTAGCTCTGATACTAATTGTAAATAATCTTTTCTTCTTCATCCATAACCCCTGTGATCTAATTTGGGCTGGAATGACTAAATACCCAGGTATGCCTCCTTCAGTTTCTCCTTATTTTAAAGCCCTGCTGAAAATTTCTAAGTACATGTTGATTTGTTCACTGTTTTATCTTCAAAGTGTCCCATCATTTCCCATTATTACAGGCTGAAATGAAAAGTAAACACAATTTTGTATTATCAATAATACTTATGGTGTAATATGTTGCAGATTAGAGAAAACAAATTAAAAGAATGAATTAATTCACAATTAATTGTAATGTGTTAAAAACTTGCTGTGATAAGCAGTTGGTGGATGCACTTGTGAGAGAGAGATCTGGGGTTTCAGTAAATTGCTGATTATTTCTTAATGGATTTCTAGGCTTGCAGCTTTCTATAAAAACCAGAACATAACAAGAAAAGTAGATTTTTGTAGTTTTGGAGCTTTAGAGCCCTGAGGATTGCTCCTCTGGGTCCTCTCCCTGTGTTTTCTAGGCATTCTTGCAATTGGAGTACAGTCAGTGATGGAAGTGGGGAAGAAGTGGCGCAAGGGATTCATTGTCCATAGTCCTTCTCATGAGCAGTGATCCTGAAAGACCACAGTGGCCATACCTGTGGTTCCCCTCACTGTGGCTTTTTTATACCATGAGTGTTGTCTGCTTACAAACTTCTGTGAGCAGATGGAGAAAGATCAGAAAATATTTCCTTCAGAATCTGGGAGCAAAATCCTTAAAGCTTTTCTCCTTATGCAATAATAAAAGTGTATAAAGAAGTTCGAACAGGTTTTGGAATGCAAATGCAAGAAGAAAGAGAACGGTGTGAAGCATGACAGGCTGGAGCTGGAAGGTGTTCTTACATTTACCAGTAGATATGTGAGAAGAGCAGCTGACTTCAATCCTTTCATTGGAAACTGTAGATTAAAGAAAATGAGGTCAGGAGCCTAGATTTGACCTTCCTCTATGGAATAATTTTTCCCTACTAGCTGCCCACAAGGGCACCCATCGAGTTGCTGTTGTAAGCCCGCCGTGATGATGAGTTGACCTAAATCTTACTGAGACCCGTTGCAGAATAAATTGCTAGGGAAACAATATGGTACATGCAGAGTGCACCCTACTTTATTTTGTAGTAGGTTCCCCATGTAGGCAAGCTGCAACTCATACTTCAGCATGCGCAGCCAGCTCCCTCAGGTGACCTCAGCTGGTGACAGCATGTGCCATCTGCACGCTCAAGAGTGGGGCTCTGCTCTCACGCTCCTCTGTATGGAGGAATGGAGTTGTGACATTTACAGTCTTTTTGCTCTCTCTAGTTACCCCTTTCTGACAGTAACTAACAAAAAAGTTCACCGTCTTTTTTCTTCTGGTGACACTGAACTATCAGATACAATGAGAGTTGACAAAGTCTATGCTTCCAGAGGGATAGGTTTTCCTGTGGAATATTTTAAGTACATATTTACAACTTATTGAAGTATCAGTTGTCTGCGCTCTCAGGCTGATTCTCGTCTTCTATAAAACGTAGCAATTAGTAGGAAGACCAGCTTCTTTCTTCTTAAGTCCTCACTTCTGTATTATGCGAAGTGAGTGATAAGTATATTTATCTTCTCCACTTTCTTTAGATATGGGAATTACAGCATAGTGCAGTCCTTGCCTTACTTTGATTTGCTGCCATTTTCCTTTAAAACCCAAATTTCCTTGCTTTTTAGAGTAACAAATATGGTTCCAAGTTATTTAAACACTGTGGAAGGGCATAATCACCCTTTCACTTACGATGCTTATGACAAAAGGCTTGTTTAAACATGATTATTTTAACATATCAAGTTTGTACTCAGAATCTTCTGGAAAATATTTATCTGCACATCTGTTGATATGTATGCCCTTAATGATAATAAACATATACTTGATAACTTGTTCTTAGAGTGACTTTCAGTTTGGGGTTTTCTGTTTTCTTCCTGCTTTCTCTACAGGCGAGTTTATCTGAGATCTACAGTTATTGTTAATATCATACAATGCATGGTAGGTAATATTCTCATAAAGGCCACAGAATTAGCATCTATGTATTTTAAGTGTTGTAGATACCTCTTCTATGTGATTTAGATTACTTGAAGAATGTGGATGATTTTTTTTCTACCTGTGCAACTGTAATACATTTTCTTACTGATATGAATGGTACAAACAGGGACTTATTCTTGGTGCTATTTCAATCTCTAGATTTGTTTCTTTTTCAGAAAGACCTGGTTCAGCTTGAATGGCTTGTTATGGAGTGGTTAATTCAGCTGTGTGCCAAAGGCTTTGTCTTGGGGCACTTCGATACAGCAGCCTTTGTTTGCAGTCGCTTTGTTGTCAGGTTTAGTGCAATCCAGCAGATTTCAAAACCAGGATTAGGCCTACAACTTAATAAAGTTGGTCTGTTATTTCCAAGTATTTTTGTAATGCTTTTTTCATTTTTGGGTCTTTGTGGAAATGTATAAATTTTAACCACCAGTTAAAATGAATATATACTCTGCAGAGAAGCAGTCTGCATCACTGTCATTTGGTTACTAACAGCACATTATGTGCAGCTGGGAAATGTTTTCATCACAGAGTCCATGAAATAGTGTCCAACGCTGAGAGATAATAGCTGCTTTTTTGGCTGGATGAACACCGGTTGAACATCTTCAATTCTCAAAAAATTTTGCAGGACAAAAAAAGGCTTAGAAGTCAGCAAGAAATGCTTTTACAAGGTCAGACTGAATGAATTTAAAATAAAATAAATGTCTTACATAAACCCAGTATATATGCAGTATCACTTCAACACATTTCAGTATCTTTTTTTTTAACAAACCCAAGATGACAAACAAGTCAAATTGCTACCTGTGTGAACTGAGATCAGTGGCTCCTGCATTCCCTGTTCCATCTACCTGTGGCTAGAATTTACCCTACATATCAGTAACTGTTTTGAATTATACGCCATCAGTACCACATCATTTGTGTATCCTGTAGAAGTTATACAAGTCTTACACTGGAAATAGAGAGGCTGCCTTTGCTGTTTGTTTTAGCTTTTACCTTCTATTATAATTCTCAGCAGTAAATTCTTTTATGCAGCACCTAACAAAATGGTTCAGCAGCTATTTTCAGATTACATTAGGCAGAGAGATTTTTCAAAGCTGTCTAGACGCACTTTTTCACCGGAAATAATGAAGTCTTTCAGTGTGGTTTTTAACTAAGGATAGTGTGTCTGAATTACCTAAATTCTCCTGAAAATTACGTTAAATTTGATGAATTGTTTGACATCAAGGTTTTTTATTTATTTAGAGTTAGAAGTGGGTTTTGTTCTGTTTACAAATTCCTTTGCACTTCTCTAAACACAGAAAATGATCTTAAAGTAACAGCAAATTAATGTTGTGAAAACTCCCTTTAACTGCTAAGCATAATGCATAAAGCAGAATTGGACTTATAGGGGTCATCACGATTATACCTAGGAGTTCTGGTGCACAAAGACATTATCCCAACCCTTTTGGGCATGTTTTGTGCTTTGCTGTCAAATAAATGGTTGGTCAAATCTGATATTTTAATAGCGGTGTTAATTTTGTAATTTAATTTAATTGCTTCAACTTCTTAGATTTCTACCCAGCACTGTTTGTGATCCAGGGAATACAAATGAAAAAATTCTCTGTTTAGAAAAGCTAGGGCAAGTGTAGTCAAAAATAAGTGAACTCTGAAATCACTGAGGAAATTTTGTAATCTAATGAAGGACTTAAAGATTTAAAAGAAACAATGTAAGAAGCAAAGGGCTATCAGTGCTTTAACAGTCTTTCTGAATAGGAAGACTTGCTCCAAGACATTAACTAGTGATTAATCCATATTCAGGGTGGTTTTCATAATTTTGATCATGAAGATGTAGGTGGCCAAGAAATTCACTTTTGTTTTGTTTTTTTTTTTCCTTGTAAAGCCTAGACCAAATATTTGGACCATTCATACCTATGAAGAGAGGCTTCCTCTGAGACATATTCAATTTTTATTTGAGGGAAAAGTCCAATGGTTTTCTCAGAATCAGTCTCCTAAGTGAGTCTTGTCCACTTGAAATAAAAGCATGCAAAGTCACCTATCATACTGGAACCCTGGCAAGTATTTCTTTGCCATCAGAAGTGTACTTTTCTGTACAGAAGTGGCATTCTAATGTCTTGCCTTTATGACAGAAAGCATGTTTAGGAGACCAAGTAATATGTTGTAGCATACTAGATTACTAACATTTGCCATTCCATTCCTCTGCCCTCCCAAAACACAATTGTTTTGTTATAAATTACTAAGATAATAAAAGTAGTATTTTATTACATAAACGCATTTCAGAAAGTGACTTGAGCAGCCAAATACTTTAAAAACATTACTTCTTATGCCAGCAATCTGATAAAAAGCATTGGGACAGCTCTGGAGTTACTGAGACTGACTAGTGAGTGATATGCTTCTATAAAAACACTGCTGACCAGTGAGACTCCTTGAGCTCAGCGGATGCTGTGGTCCTCTTCTGGTTCCTCCTAATGCTTCCATTCTGATCACAGGCTGTGCCTGTGTTTGCTCAGTGAAGTAATGTTAAAATCAGTTAATAAAGTGCAGTTTGTAGTGCCTGCTGCAAAAACGTGATACTAACTTCAATACTTTTGAAATTTTTGGCTGATTGTGCTGTTATATGAGGCTTTGCTTTATTTCTTCTTATTATTAGCAGCAAGCTCTGGATTAAGCTGTATATTGCCTGCAAGTAATCTGACTAACATTCTCATGTTTTAGCAGTGGAAGAAGCAAGGTTCCTTCCTGGTGTACTCTGCTTTCTTTGTTTGCCAGTACACTTTCTGAAGACACTGCTGATGAAAGTCCCATCTGGCTTTAGCTCTGTTCCTGCAAGGCAGATGTGAGCTCCTCCTGCTTTTCTTTCTTTTATATTTTATTAATTTTCCTTTGATAAGTCCCTCTATGCTAGATAGGCAATAATCTTTATGGTATGGATACTTCTCCTTTCACCCTGCAGCAGGAGAAAAGCACTTTAGAGGCAGTGGTGTCCTCAAGGTAGATTTTTCTTACTGTTAATATTTTAAGTTTCTGCCTTTGGAGGAGATTTGGAAAGTACCACGTTCTTGGTGGAGCTGCAGGAGACAAGGGGGATTTTCTGCAAGCTTCAGCTGCAGCATGATTGACACACATGCTGGAATAGCAATTACCAGGGTGAGTTACCCTAGGGTTGAGCACCTGCACTGCTGAAAAAAAAAAAAAAGTCCTAAAAAATCTTCTGATGATAGATGCAGACTAGATTGGCCTATTTATCTATTTTTAAAATCCGAATGCTGTAGTTAACATGTATTGTCCAGTTTTACTTTTAAGCCTGCTTTGAACCGCTGTTCATTGTGGCTTTCCATTGCAGATATCTCCTGTGATTTCTACGTCCTTTGGAAAAATGGATTGCAATTGATTTAGTAAGCCATCACCTACTTTTTATCTGCCCATTCAGATAAATTTATTAAGGTCCAAGTGAGGCGTATGCAAGTTGTTTTCAAAGACATAAGAGTAACAAGGTGTCCCTGTTCAACTGGCTCCTTACTGCATTGACTTGCTGTAATTATGTACATGACTGTCGTAAGAGAAGTTCCATTAAGACCAGAGGTGAGTGTAGGCTGTGCAGAGTCACTAAACATCTAGTATATCTCCACAGGTTTCCTGGTTATTGTTATCCAGAGCATAATGATGGTGGCCCAACCTATCTGCCATTTCACTGGTAAAGCCTGATGGAACAGATCAGATGGCACATTTGTGCATCCATTACACAAAGCAAAGAAAAGCTTGCATTATACTCTTAGATCTATTATGCAGACACTGTATGAGCAGTTGTACAAACTCAGCCTGAATAGAGAAAAGTGATAATGCCCTGAAATTCAAAGATAAAGCAGACATATATGGTAGTGCCATTTACTGTAATTAGGTAACTTACATCTAAAATGATGAATAAGAATATTTTTCAAGCTGCCTGGAGTATTTTGAAGAATACCATTTGTTAAATTCATTTATCAAATACCATTTGGCAAACCAGAATATAACTTAGCTCAGGTAAAAGCACTGCATTAGCAGAGATATAAATTTTCCTATTTTACTTAATGAAGTTTTAAAACAGCTTTCCAACTTTTTAAAGTGTAGGCATTCTTTTGTGCCGTTATATTTGTGCTATTTTTGTAGGAGGAAAAAAGAAATCTTTCATATATTTAGAGTGATAGTAGCTTTTCTAAAGACTTCTGTGAAGTTACGCTTTTCAGAATGTGGCATAGGGGAACACTTACTATCTTCATGTGTACTAAAGACTCTGTTCCAAACTTAAAGGTGAAAATTTATGAAAAATGCAACACATGAATAGTTGTGCAGTTTTTCTTTATGTATTGTTTTTGTATCAACTGCTGGATTGAAAGTTTTTGTACTGCATGTGTTGCTCAACGTAGAAAGCAGGTAGATTTTAATTTTTTGAGTATTGCAGGTAGTTTCGCCTGAACTCTTAATGTTGGCTTATTTTGAAGCTTCTTTCAAAACCAATATGTTAATCCCCCTTTTATTAAACAGGTTTTGACCTCAGAAGGACTTCTACAAGTGTTAATTTCATATATGTGAATACTTCAAATGACCTGAAATGATGTTCATGCTTAACACCTAATTCTTTTTGAAAAAAAAAGGTTCAAAAGTTCCATACTGGGTTTAAATCTTCAAATTTATGTTGTTTCAAAGGCAGTTGTTTACAGGCAGTAAAATCGTAAATGTCTCTATTAGTGTGTATACCAAGTCACTGTCAGTGACATGAAGGCAAACGGAAATGGAGCTGAGTGAGCATGAAATTCACACACAGGAAATTATGAGCACCAGTGATGAATTATATTATTAAATTCAGCAGG
>NW_009727823.1:21141-53293 GCF_000703405.1 Apaloderma vittatum
AGCAGGATTTATCCTAGGTGGCAAACCCCAGTAAACAGTGTCTTAAAAGAACCTATCTAAATTTGTAACCAAAATATAATTTGTAACTAAATTATATCCAAACCATGGAATAATTCCTGAAGAAAGTTTTCCAAATCTGAGGAGCCTTGTGTCAGAAGTGAGGTTAAAAGCTCACTGTACAGTTGGGCCATATTGTAATATAATAATATTGTACTTAAAAAGAAAATATTTCTATTTCTGTGGTTTTAAGCTAAAGGGAGAGGGTGAAGTGATGGGTGAAAAAATACATTTAATCATTCTGAATATGTGTACAAAGCTGATGTTTTCTGGATGATATCCTGGCCTTTGGGTGTAAACCTGGCTTAAGGGGTAAAGGAGGTCGATCTTACATCCTGTAGTTAGCATGGATGGGGAAGGAGAGGAAGCTGTTGCATCGTTTAAAAAATATTCAAGACCAGGAGTATTTGCTGTATGATCAAGTGATATCAACTTTTACGTTAACCTGGTTTATTTTTTTAAAGCTCAGCTGTTCATCTGACCTGTTTGAAGCTTATAAGTACCCATAACCTAGGATGTTACATGAGGATGAGGTGAGAGTGGACTGGCCTATAGTGTTGCGTTTCAGAAAAATTCACCACAAAAAGCTTGGAGGGGTGGATAAATGACTGCATATTTAGAAATTAATTCAAAGTATATATGTTTTCCCATGTCTAGAAAATTTGAAAGCAATACCACAGTATATGTTACATTTTGCTCAAATAAAAACCAGTTTGTCCCAACATGGCTGTAATCTCTGAATTAGGTTTACTAGCACTGCGCAGAATCTTTCCATCACCAGACATACTCACGTAAAGAAAACAGTAATACACACATGCAAATACATATGATATCTATATCAATATTTTAGAGTTGCACAAAATGCCCACCCATACTCCAGCTGGAGGGAAAAAATCATGGAAAAAAATTGCTGAAATGTTGCCCTTACCTTCTAGTGTCTGGCATCCAAGCATCTTTCAGAGTGATGGCATTATTAATGCTGATAGTTCCTAAAATATGCAGTGCATATATTCTTCAACTTTTTTTCTCTTTTGTGCTCACATTTTGGCTGGCCAGACAACTATGAACCACTGACAGATCTGTTCAGGTAGATCTGAAATTGAAAAGAATGAGTCCTGCCATCCAACGGGAGAACTTTTGAGTGGTCTTTGGAAACACGTAATTCTTAGTCAACAAATTGTGCTTTCACTGGTGACTGATTTACTGTGATCCTTCTCACTAATCCTTTTTGTGTTCCTTCTAAGTAATTGATGAGGGAGATTAGTCTGAGTGTTTATGGACAAAGGGAAAACCCAACCTTAAGGGAATAATTTCCACCCTTTTCTGTTACTCTTTCTTTCTTTCCTCTCTTTCATGTAATGCAATTACCTATGTAGGAAGAAAATATTGCAAATATCAGCTGAAATGACTCATATCCTGGGTCTGACATGTACACCTCACTGTTGTATTTTTTTACACCTACATCTAAATGTGATCTTCAGAATGACAAATTCTGAACCCACTACCTGAGGAAACCGGGATGTTTTCATGCCAATGTATCATTCCAGTTGAAACACAATCAAACAAAACCAAGCCCAATGCCTTTGTAAGTACTCATGAGCCTTTCTCCCTCTTCCAAGGTCTTTGGATGTAGTCCTATTACACTTCTAGATTTATGCAAATATTCTTAGGCACACAACTGGATTTCTGTGGGATTGCTGCTCAATATCGAGAGTACATCTGGTTTATGTGTCATTGACGACACTCAACCCCACAAAAAATTAGAATTGTGCAGGGTGACTGCACTTGATTATGACTGCAGCCTTTCATACAAAATCAAAGCTTCAAAATTTTGTTAACTTATCTGAACCAGCAAAATGACTTTATACCAGGTCAGCACTTTACCACATGTGGCTACTGTGTTTTTCATGTGGTAGAAGAAACACTAAAGGCAAATTTATTTCTTTACAAAACCACAGTATTAAATGACATGGTTGCATGTGGGTTTTTTTTTCAAAGAGAGAAACTTCAGCTTGCAGGATGCATAGTTTATCACAGTTCTTATGAAGAGTCCACCTCCACAGTCTCTGAACACCTCACAGACTTACTACAGTGCTACAAAAGCTCTTTGGTATCCTGTGAAGGTTTTATATGATTTCCTGTATTTATAACTCCTTTATAAAGTTTCTCATCTTGCAAGCTATAAATGGAATATTTTTAAAAATAAATTAGCAAAAATAGTAATTTTTAAAGCTAATATCCTAACTGGACAAGGAGAAGAAGACATTTTTTAATAATTATTTTCTACTAAGAAGTCATTTTTTGGGGTTAAAGTGTCTCAGAGAAGTAACTCTACTCTTCTTAAAGTTGAAGAGCATTTTCTCCTTAAGAAAAGCCTTTTCTGCTTTTCAGCTTTCTGAAGGACTGTGAGATCTGTGGTGTGCTTCATACATTTACATGCCAGTTTGCATATTCCAAATGCAGTGTAACATGAACAAGGTGTCCCCAAGAGCTGGTGTGTCTTCCCAACTCCAGTACAACAGGAACAAAGTAAAATCGGCTACCATTTTGGCCTTTGTCTAAAATAACTGGCTACTGGCTGCAGCTTTGAACTCAGTGTTCCCACACTCAGTAGATGACGCAGTGATGTGCATGTGGGCACTGCCACCAGATCAGGAGTGAATGAAGTGAGTTGAATTACATGGCTAAAATGGGGCTGTTGAACCTCAGTCTAGGTGACAAGGAGGAAGGAAACAAGGAAGTATGATACCAGGAGTGAACAAGGCATAATTCCTTCTATTTCGAATATTTTTTTTTTTGGGGGGGGGGGGGGGGGGGGGGGGGGTAGATGCTCAAAACCTCATCTCTTAAGATGTCCTGAGAGCCTCTCCATAGCTTTTCCTATCTAAGAAGAGGCTAAGTTGTTTATCCCTCTAAACTGAGTTTATAAATTAATATTAATATAATACTAAATGCAGCTATATACAGAAGTATATCACTGTAATCTCATGCAAGGGACAAAATGAGACATCTGACTGTAAATATTTCTACTGCTTTATTACTTATAACTTTATTATCTACACCTTTAAAAAGTAAGATATACATGTAACCTTGCAAGCTAAGGCAAAAGAATGGATTTGTTCTTGGTATTGCCAGATGGAACACGTGTAGTCATCTGACAATCAAGTATCTTCAAGCATAGCAACTTACAGTGAAACGATGACTTTTTAACTGCTTCAGAGCAGATGAGAAAGTGATCAAGCAAAACCCAAGATAACCAGATATTTTTTCTGCAAAAATCAAGGTTCTAAATGGCACATTCAACAACAGGGAAGTAATAGAAAAATTAGACTCACAGTCTTTATGCCTATGGCATGTCAGTGTCCTCAGAGACAACCAAAAGGATGACTGTATCATGAAAGAATCATCCAATTCACTTTTTACTGTGGGATAACCCACATGGCTCTGCTTCTGAAAACGTTGGCATTTCTTCTCATTTGATGATTATGGTGTTCAAATTGGATTTGGAAAGAGATCTGGCAACAAACTGATACGTGCATCAGATAGAAATGCACTGAATTTCCTAAGAAAGCTGAGTTGGAATTAATCTGAATCAGAGTTACTCCATATCTGAATGAGTGTTGCTCCATATCAAGGTGTGCAAAAGCAGCAAGAATGCTGCCAAAGGAAGTAGTGAAAAGCCAGAAAGGCATGGATTCACTTTGCATACTGAACATTTGTCTTGTCCCCTCAAGGTAATGAATTTAAATTAATTTCCCACCCCTTTGCAGCTTACAAATGAGGTCAGCAGTGCCTGGGCAAAGCATTATTATCTCCCATGATGTAGGTTGTGAAATATACAACTTAACATGCATTAATACCCGTGGTTACTCTGATACTGTCACTGCCCATAAATGTTTGCTTTAAACCCTTGTTTCGTTCAAGTGGAAGCCTATTGCTTTTTAAGAGTATTAATCATCCCTTAGTCAGAAGTCCCGCTGTGGGTGCAGGCGAGTTGTGTTCGGGAGGTATCGCCCTCAGCAAAGCAGGTGTTGCCTCATGAGCATGTGGCAGTTGGGCCAGTGCTAGACCTGAAAGTTGCAGTTAAAGACAAGACTTAAATCTGAGCCCTGCCTGGATTAAAGACTCTTTTGGTTATTGTAAGTTTGGAATTAGGGAATTCACAGAATCACAGAATGTTATGGGGTTGGAAAGGACCTCAAAAGATCATCTAGTCCAACCCCCCTGCCAGAGCAGGGTCACCCAGAGCAGGTCACACAGGAACGTGTCCAGGAGAATGAGACTCCACACCCTCTCTGGGCAGCCTGGGCCAGGGCTCTCGCACCCTCACAGGGAAAAAGTTTTTTCTAGTATTTTTGTGGAACCTCCTGTGCTCCAGCTTGTAACCATTGCCCCTTGTCCTGTCACTGGACAACCCTGAGAAGAGCCTGGCTCCGTCCTCCTGACACTCCCCCTTGACATATTCATAAACATGAATGAGGTCACCCCTCAGCCTCCTCTTCTACAAGCTAAAGAGACCCAGATCCTTCAGCCTTTCCCCCACTCCCTCCATCATCCCTGTGGCTGCGCTGGCCTCTCTCCACAAGCTCCCCTTCTCTTTTTAGCTGGGGGGCCCAGAACTGGACACAAGATTCCAGATGTGGCCTCACCAGGGCAGAGCAGAGGGACAGGAGGACCTCTCTTGACCTACTGGCTACTCCCCTTCTAACACACCCCAGGATGCCATTGGCCTTCTTGGCCACGAGGGCACATTGCTGGCTCATGGCCATCCTGCTGCCCACCAGCACCCCCAGGTCCCTTTCTCCTACACTGCTATCCAGCAGGTCAGTCCCCAGCCTACACTGGCACATTAGGGATGATGTCTCTCAGCAGCTGGGATGGAAACAGACCTTCATTACCCATATGAGGGCTGACAGGCAATGGGAGTCTATATCTCCTCCCATGGAAGAATTGCTTGCATTTTGTGTTCAATGTCTTTGTGAACCTTTTTTTTTTTACTCTTAGATGGTGCATTACATGGCCAAGACTGGTAGATGAGTTTTCATTCATGGACCACTCTATGAAGAATATTTGTGCGTAGACAGTGATGGAGACTGCTTGTAAGAAACTCCTTCAGATAACTTGTAAGTTATCTGAATTGCCTTCTAAAGACGCTGTCTGTGCCTATTCACTATGGATTAGTGGGCCAAATGCATTTCTAACTGTTGAAGAAATGTTACCACTTTTCAGTCAGCTTCCATGTTGTATTAGGGTATTTTTACTTTCATTCTACAGATAGTTCTTTTTTGTTGTTTTTGGTTTTGATTTTGGAAGACTCTACATTTATTATTAAAGGTATTGGAGCACCAATTTTACATTTGGGTCATGTCCTCATTGGCTTCACCAATAAAAAGACCATTTCGAATACTATTAATTCTCCCACCATATTCCAGTCCTATCAAAATTGTGGTCCTGAAAAGTTATTTTCAATAGGACTGTGAGATCTGGAGAGTCAGGACCAGCAGAGATATAACACATCCTCAGAAAGGTGAGTACTAAACACCAAATACAGTGATCCTCAGAGCTTGATATCAGTACTGCTGCTCATGACGCGGGAAAAACTGGATCTGACAAGTTCAGCTGTAGATCGGGTCCTTTCAAAGCATAAAGATTTGGGCGAGTTCCACACTGAAATTTGCAGTGGCCATAGAACAGATGTGTGAACAGCAGAAATCAGGAATCCTGTTGTCCTACGACTTTCTTCCTCAGGACTGAGTGTTTTAAGGATTAAGGTCTAGCCCTGAAAGGCACAAATAGAATTTTTTTCTCCTGTTCTTAGCTGCCTGTTATGAAAACTATGGCAACATAGTATTTCTGATGCCTCTGTTCTTCTATCCTATTTTGTTTAATTTGTCCCCCTGTTTCAAATATAGTTTGTCAAGGGAGTCAGACCTGTTCATTCCACTGGCCCTCTTTCAATATTCAACTTCCTCATGGTTTTCTCAGTGCTGTAGTTTTACCACAGACTGCACTGAAGACTGGTGCAAAGTTTTTAACCTCTTTTTGCCTCCGTTCTTCCTACCTGGAAAATGAGGGGAATGTTTTTCCTTCATCATGAAAACTCATGAGATCATCATCCCTGTTCATGCACCCTAACTGAGACATTTGTAAATGAAAATCAAAGGAAATATGTGCAAATTTTTGCCCAGTAACACATCTTAAAAGGCTGTACTAGTACTGCATATTAGAGTAAGGTTCCACAGTATGGCTTCTTGGTGATAAATCTGGTTTGAAGCTTTTCGTCAAATTACTACCCTCAGTAATTCGTAGGGAGTGTGCTCTATGCCAGTGAGTGGAACGAACTGGGTTGCAAATATTCTTCCAAACTGTGGAATGGCAACCATGGCAACTCAGTCTGTACTGTGTTCTTGATGAGTGACTTGCCCTGCATCATGGGGGGATTCCTTGGTGGTAAAGTGTGTCTTCTAAGGCATAGAATAGCTCCATTACCATTCTTTCTCTATTTGTTTTTCTTCTTGCTCTGATTAAAGGGTTGTTGTGTATGAATTCTTTAGTGCCTTTAATTTTTTGGACAGTTAGTGTCTTAAACTTCTCTGGAAAAACATTTTAATTATTTGTATATTATTTTGCTAGTTGCTTATTTTCTATGTATAGTTACTTAATACATAAAATTACAAGTTATATCTGTAGATGCTTTACAGGTTCCTGTCTATACGGTCAAAAGTAGTAGAAAGTCTTGGGGATCTTACAGTTGTAGAGTAATATAATAAAATCTTACAGATACAGGGTCTCAGAAACTCATTGTCTTTTCTACCTTCCTTGTGGTTTTTCGCCAGTGCTAGACAAAATGCAACATGGAAATAATAGTCTTTGAAGCTCTTAATAATTTAAGGACAGGAATAAAGTAATGGGATATGGAAAGATATGCAAGGTATCTTACACTAAATTAAATAGTTGTGAGAAACAAATGATTTCCAGTTACCTTAATGATTCCTCCTCCATGTCTTCAGATTCTTTTTCCTTTAATATTTTCAGTGAAAATGGCACAAAAACAGGTGAAAAAAAAAGAAGAGGGATAAGCAAAATATTAGTGTCAAAAATGGAAAATAGACAAATATGGCAATGGATGCCACGTCTCCTCTACCAGAAGTGCCAGACAGTCTCTGACAAATGATACCTGTGTGATGTCTTCTCCAAGAGACCCACAGCGAATGCTGCCACAGCAGAATGAACTCTCCCTGCTGGAAAACCACAGGTCTGTTTCTTTTTAAATAGAGTCCAAGCACCCTAGGGTATACAATTTTTCTGTTGGTGCTTTTGTCTTTGGATAGTTTGGGGGGGGGGGGGCAGAGGAGAGGATTTGGAAGGTTGACACCGGATATAGTGAGTGCACAGTGGTTCCTTTCTGTCCGTTGTGTGTCAGTCTGTTTCACCTTGTAGCTTTTGTACGGAGGGCTTACAACGTTCAGAATATCTTCCCCGTATTATGGGGACAATGCTAAATCAGATCTTTCAGAACTGTTTTCAAGGAGGGCCAGACAGGGAATGGGACATTACGCTGGGGAGTAGGAGAAAAATGCATCTGACATGTGACTTGGGGTGGGAAAGATTTATAAAGCACCTTTTGCAAAAGTTGTGCAGGCCATGCTTGGGAACCTCTGCTCTCTGTCACCCTGAAGACAGCAATTACATTGCAACAGTTTTGACTCAAGGGCATCTCTGTCAAAATCATTAATCATACTGAATAGAGACTGTAGGATCAAGCACCAAACATTATATAACTGTATCTTCTGATAACTGGAAAAAAGTATTCAAGTTTTAACATTGCGTGGGTGTTGTCATTTTTGATGGCATCAGAGCTCCAGAATTTGTATTAATTGTAAAAAATGCAGTGACTGTACTGTTTTAACAGTTGGCATAAGGAAGATCTCATTGAGAACAAATGAGTCATGAAAATAACTAGGTTTATGCACAGTAATTAACTTCTTTTTTTCCTGGTGTAAGATCTGTTAGATGCTGGCACTGGGTCATAATGATAAAGGAGATCAAGATACCTGTTAAGAAAAACTGCTTACTTCTGCTTTCTTTTTCCTTACTCCTCTACAAAACAGAAATTCTACCTCACCTTAAAATACAGATTTTGGTGATGTAGTAAGAGATTGTGTCAGTTACAAAACTACAATGAAGATAACAGCAGATGCTCAAAGCAATGTGTATACAGGATGGTGCACATGTGGTGGTAAGTGTGCTCTTTTGAAAATTCCAGCATATAAGCAAGTCCGGCAGACTGATTATATCGAGTCACCCTTTTGGCAGAGATTTCATTGGCTTCTCTGAAACATCTGTGTATGTATGTGTGAGGAGTTAAAAAAATTTGCAGAACTGCATTGGTAATTTAAATTTTCAAGATCAAGGCAGTAAAATATTAAACATAGACTTCTTTATACTTATAGCTTGTTTCGTGTCCTTATGGTTTATTTTAGTTTTATATACAGTATTAAGCCTGTGCCAAAGCTCAAATCTTTGAAAGGTACAACATCGAAGTGATATAATGCCCAAGTTTTGTAGTATGATTACTTTTTCTGACTGGTTGTCTTAATTTGAGCTGTAATTGTGGGTTTAAACATAAACTTTATTAATAATGGATATCTTTGGCATTGTTTTCATAACCAAAATTTCTCATCTGACTATATTGAGCAAAACTGGGATGCTGTGTTGAGAAAGAAAGCAAGAAAAGAAATGCCTATGAAATATCCATGTAGGTTTTCATTTGTGATCACAATATCAATATATATTTTTATATCAGTGAAATACAAATACTTTTGAACTCCTGTTCATTGTTGTCAAGTGAAAACTAAAATCAGTGTTAAAATTATGAGACCTTGTGTGACTGATACAATTTTGCTACCAAAGATGACATCCAAAAGAAAACAAATAGCATAAATAAAAATCATATTTAAATTGTAAACATTTGTCCTGATTTTATACATTATGCTTACTGCCAAGAGCAATATGTGTGTGTGCTCTAAAACGCATTTTTACCCACACGGTGTACCTTTATGTTTTCATTAGATTTCTTTGTTGAGATCAAAAGAAATAAGAGTCTCCACGATGACTTTTTTTAAAAAAAAAACATAATCTCATCACTGTACATTGATTTTTATTTCTAACCTCTCTTCATGTGCTGGAAAGAGGCAGGTGAGGAAGGCCTGGGAGGAGGTGCTGGACTAGAGCGGGGTCCATGCTGCATCAGCTGTTGACGTGTGACCCAAGGAGGCAGTAACCATGCTAACCGTGTTCTAGATGAAATCAGATTAACTCTTCTCTGATGCTTCTGGCCAAATAAAAAACCATATTATGAGATAACTGAGATTGCTTTAGCAACTGGAAACTTTAGGGCTTCCTGGCAGATATTTCTTTCATAGAATAGAATCATAGTGTAGTTTCAGCTGGAAGAGACCTTGAAGATCGAGTCCAGCCTTTGATGCAGGTCCTGCTGCCAGCAGCCTTGGCAGTGTGGCAGCCCGCCCTCTCTGAGGACTGACCACCTCAAAAAGGAGCAGAGTTTTCAGAACAGGGCAGAAATATAGTGTTTTATTGGGAGAGAACAGACAGGTGCTAGTATCCTGTTGTCTCCCAAAACACAGTGTTCTGAGATTTGAAAAGGATCCCTGCCAACTTTTGAAATGGGGGTTGGTTTGGTTATTATTTGTAATTGTTATTTTATTTCTTGACAAAGGATCCCTGTGTAGGAGGGTTGTGTAAGGAAATAAATGGCACAGTAATTGGCTTCGGGGGTGTGAGTTTTTCAGTGTGCAACTGAAATGTGTCCAGCAAAGCTCTTAAGCATGCCCATACCTCTGCCTACTGTGGCAAAGCGAAAGGCTATTGTGCCTGGAGTTACGCACACATTTAAGTGCTTTGCTGGATCAGGGCCTAATTTTAGAATCATTTTCAATTCTTTCAGCTCTCAGCCTACTCGTGTTGATAATTCTGTGTATAAAAAAAGAGTTCTACTACGATTGTGTTAAATGAGCCACACTACAGATGTGAATTTTTCGGAGAAGACAGTACTCTATTCTAGATGGCAGTCTATATTTTTTCTTACTTCTTACACATGTTCTCTTTTTAACTCTAAGTAGAAAAAAAAAGTTTTTTCCTATAGTAAATACAGAAATGTCTTTGTCACTCCTGAATACACAAGCATGCCTTATCAGCCTTAGACCTATCTGACTGATGTCTCTTTCTCTTTTTATTAATCTGTTTTGGTGAGCATTTCTCTTTCTGGGCTTGGATTTGTCCCCCTACCTTTGTTAGAAACATTCCTTTCTAACTCTCAAAATTAACAGAACCACTTCTAGTTAATTCTTTACTTTCTGCTTTTTCTCAGTTTGGTTATTTAACAAGATATGCAGGCTGATTTTTTATCTACAGTTTCTAGTTTATTGACTTCGTTGATTCTTATGCATTTGTGGCAATATTTTAATAGGATATGTTCTGAGAGCATATTTGCTTTAAAATCAGTTTCTGTTTTAAAACACAAACAGATTTTTACTTTTCCTAGGCGTTGTGAGATTCATGTATATTAACCATCAATTTTATACAAGGTCTTAACCAATTGTTCTAGTTCAGGGATCACACAAAAAGAGACCCAAAGGAAAAAAAAAAAAGAATGCAGAAAAAAAAAATAGATTGGAAGGGAGACATTTCTACCGACATGCATATGAAATACATATAAAAATGATAAGTTGGTAGAATTTGTGAACATAATTCACGTGAGGTGAAAATATAATTTTTCAGTGAAAGCGAGTACATGCTTTTACATTCACATTCTAAATTTTGAGTACAGGTAAGTACTTATAACTTCATGTAAGGATGAAACTACTGCTGGCTTCACTGGATTCAGAGGTTCAAAAACACAGGGAACCGTTGTCTAGGAATTACTCTCTGGAGTGAAAAATCGTTAGAGAATCCACAGATTGATGTATCCCCTTCACTTTAAGAACTTGATGAATCTCACTGTAACCGATGGTCTAAACCAGCCTTAATAGGATCTCCTCTAGGTTTGAATTTAGGCTCACATACTAAAATTTAATCTGTGTGTTGTTCAGTATGATTTCCAAAACCTGAAAGTAAGACTGAGTTGACTTGTGATTTTGGTTTTTAGTGCTGCTTATCCATGCCTAGTAATGTTAATAACTTCATGACAGTAAGGCCACCCGGTGACTGGGACTGTTCTCTTCCCATAAATACAGGTACGTGGCACCCAGTGCCAAGTCAAGTATTCATTGCTTCAGAGCTGTTTGTATTCATCTCATGCTATGCTAAGACTTGAAAAATACAAACTAGTCAGTGCAACACCTGAAGCAAACTGCCTATATGATGCACACTATTATCTCTTGCAGAGGATTTACTGATTTGGTTTGCAGAATGTTCATGTTCTATACTAAAATATAGGCCAAAATACTATTTTTCTATACAAGTAGCGTGCAAGCAGAATGAGCACTGTCTCTCTGTGGTGTTGTTTCTCCTTGCTGACTTAAAAACTTATGTGGTAAACTGTTGCTCTGCAAACTGCAAAAGGAGGGAGGAAGTCAGAACTTGAGGTAACAATATTTGTATCGACTACAGAATTCAGCATTTTCTTTGAAGTTTGCCCTTGTGCAGAGCAGGCCTATTTAATGTTACCCACTTGTTGAAGGCATATGTGGAAATGCAAATATTGCATAAATGAAATGCTAGACTCTGCTCAGGCTTGTATTTTACTTATAGTTAGTATTCCACCACTGAAGTTTAATATTTGCTTTTCCTGAATATTCGTGCCAAGAAAACAAAACAAGTCAGAAATGAAAGTATGACTAAAAGATTTCTTAAATTCAAATGGGTTGAAGTGGTCACTTTCACTAAGCCCTATCTCACTTCTCTTCCTTCACCAGAATTATTTATTCCTTTGTATAAAGACAATTCTTTCTGACCACTCAGAAATTTCTTTGATGCTATTTTGCTGCATGTTCTTAACCAAGTAAATGTGCTAGTAGCTTTCCTTACCTAATGGAATAGATGAAATAGATTGCCCAGAGAGGTTGTGGATGCCCCGTCCGGTGGTATTTTTGAGAGCTGCTGAATGCAGGTGTCCGCTTATCTGTTGTGCAGACACTAAGGACGGAGATCAACAAGGGCTGCATGGTGAGAGGCAACTGAAGGAGGGAGTCTGGAGCCACCAGGATGGCCCTACTTTGGCTAAAGTACAAGGCCAAACGATGCAAACACCATCCTGCAAACAAATAATCTGCTTCAAAACAGAATTCTGAAGGCCATCTGGCCCAGGGTGGAATTTTTTGATGACTATAGTCACCCACTCTTCACTCAAATCATACCAAATAACACCCCAGAGTGGGGTGCGATTGTACATAAGGAGCATGCAGGGAGTGTGTTGATGGAGGGAGAAAAACCCAGCAGAGGCAGTCGAGGGGTTGTGCTCCTTCTTCTTCACTCAAGACAGGGACACCGTCTTGGTAAGAACTGCACTTTCACCTTTTGGTGAGAAATACCTGGGATAGTATTTTGCTGGCATTAGTATCATATATTAGCGCTATTGCAGAGAGTGAATTTATCAACAGCAACCTCGAGTCTTGTATCAGTTTCTTTAATAAATTACCAATTCTTTGTTACCTTGCAAATTGTCTCAGTGCAAGTCCTTATCAGGGTGTTTAGCTTGGGTACATGCCTCTCACAGCCACAGACCGTTGATGTGGCACCTCACTGGAGATGTTCAAGGCCAGGTTGGATGAGGCCTTGAGCAACTTGGTTGAGTTAAGGGCATTACTGCCCATGGCAGGGAGGTCTCTAAGGTCCCTTCCAATATAAGACTTTCTATGGTTCTATGATAACAGAGACCCCTGTTCCCAAATGCTTCCTGATCTGCTCAAGGAAAGCTATGGATCTATGCATTTAACCATCTTCAGCCATTTAATTTTAGTCATAACAGAGTTAATATATTTCCATGAGATAAATGAAAGTATGAAGCAGCTTCAAGGGCTTTTAGTGTGTAATTTATTTTCTTCTGTGCCTTTTCTTCAAGACACAATGGAGATTCTTCCTTTTCTCCATGGTTGTGTTTAACAGAAAGTGGTTACCTCTAAAAGCATTGTACTCGTACGATAATCCAAACTGTTGTACAACTATGCAATTTTGTGCCCTTTGGAATGAGTCGCTTCAAAGGAATTTATCTGAGAGGTTGCCATAGCTCCTCCAGATCATCAGTAATTAATTTTAGAAACCTCAGGAATCAAGTGAGAGGTGGCGCCAAATCAAAGCAGGGCCATGATGGCTGTCCAGTGTTCCTCAGGGGGAAGCCTCATGGGCATGTTGTCCTTCCCATGGGAAACTCTCAGGACTCCTTTGCTTAGGAACTTGCAGAAGTGGGTTTTTTATTGTACTAATTAAGACGAAACACAACAATGATGGTTTATTGTGTTTCTCACTCCAAACCCCAAATTTCCTGGCTATAGAAAGATATGATCTCTACTAGATAGAAGGTTTTCTGATATTGACAGAAAACAATAAGAATGCTGGAAGTTAGGAAGAAGTAAACACAAAGTGAATTATTTGATGTTAATATTAATCAAATGAGTCACCTAAGAGTGCTTGAATACATAAATTAAAAACAGTAATATATCTCATTTTAACAGTTGAAGAATATTCAAATGCAAATATTCACTAAAATTCAGATCTGAGTTAAGTTCCTCAAAGGGAGATGGGGTTATCTCAGGTTGTCATTCCAATGTGTGTGAAGGGAATTTGTCTAGTGTTTCTAGTTCACATCCATCTGCCCCAGTATTCATACATCTAGCAAGAGAAGCAAGAGGTGATACCTAACAAGAACTCCCACGGGCTCAGGCTGGAAGTAACATTTCTAAGAGTAAAGGAGATTCAGGGGCTCCAATTTCTCTGTCCTCCTTCTACTGCAGGATAACTTCACCTGCTAATGCAATGGGGCTGTGCCGTAGTCATCACACATCATGATAATTTCAGAAGACAGATACATGTCCAGATAAGGAGTTTGCTTTGCAGCCTCCTGTGTTTTGACATATGGCCAGTTATAACCAGTCCTTTAATAGGGTCCAGTGTTGTTTTGATCTTTAGCATATGTGTTACAGATGGATATAGCTTTTCCTTCTGATTACAAGATCATCATTACTTCTTCAGTCCATTTTCAGCTGCTCATTGGAAACTAGGACAGTGTTTACACTACTTATGGAGAGTATAAAGTTTCAAAATGTCAAGGCTTTGGCCTTCTGTTATGATTTTTTTCTCTTTCTTTCTTCTAAGACAGTAGCAGTCAGGCCTAGGATACATTGTACCAATGAAGTCCAGGAGGATTTTTCTATTTTTTCTGAATGTTTTATAAGTTGATTTGCTGGAAACTCATTTTTTTCCAAGTCATCTTTGGGCTCCTGACTGAAACTTTGAAGTAGGTGTTAAGATGATTCCCTACAGCCAGCAGTGAGGGATACAAAGCTGCAGAGGATGAATTAGACTTGCAGCTTACAAAATCTGAATTTTTCAACTGTTTCTGCAATGACTTTACATCCCTGCGCTGCCACCCACAGATCTCCTGAATCTTTCTTCTTCTCCATGTCAGACACACTCTTCCTTCCAGATTTCCTCCCTGCACTGGAGTCCTTGATCTTCCCCTCCTTTTCCCCTAGGAGAAAATCTGCCTTGCCTCTGACTCACCGCCACGTTTAGCCCCCTCACGCTATTGAATGTTTGTCCCACAGATCCAAGGTTGTTTCCTCACTCCACCCCTTGATGTGTGACTGTATTCAGTCTATTCCTTGTATTCAACCTCTCTCTCACAGATCTTCCTATACCTCTTTGAAGATTACCCATCATTAAAAGTCATAATTAACATAAATGATAAAATATATGGGAGTAGGAGGCAAAACACATGCTCCTAAGTGCTGTTTCATACTGACTGTATATCTCAGTTTTCAGGTTTCTCCTGCAAGTCCAAACAAGCAATTCAGTAAGCTTGAAGTATTTAATATAGTATGTGGTGTTCTTTGCCTTGGTTTGCATTATTTGATAACCAGTTTTCAGGTTCATTTATGTGAATCTCTCAGTACTGCCAAGTTCTCTTCAAAACTTACTATATTTCAGTGAAGCATTTTCGGGTATGTGTCTGTACATGTACGAATATATACATAAAAATATTGTATATACACATGCGCACACATTTATCCTTCCAATATGTTAGTATTTGTAGTATTTCCTTGTCTAAGCTAACTGGTGTAGACTCTCGGGTAGCTGACAGGGCAAAATGACCAGTTGAAAAAAATTATGCTGTTTCAGAGTGATTACTGGTATATGTCAAACAGTTTGTGTGGTGACCAACATTTTAGAATGATGAATTATCAACTAATTAGGATATCTGGTGAGAAACGGGCAAAATAATTGATTGTTTGCCATCATGATCATTATGTTGCAGTCTCCCGTGTTTTATACTATGAGTAAAAGCTACAAATTGGAATGTAACTTTCATCACAGAACTTTTTTTTTTCAGATTATCTTTTGCAGATCTTACTTGGATAAAACCTTCAATACTAGGAGCAAGCTCCTTTGTTTCCTCTCCAAAAAGCATAGTTCAGTACTTGCTGTCAGTGGAATGTGGGGCTTTGGGAACTTTTGCACCCTGTTTTGTACTCTATCTGTTGAGGTGAGGGCAATGCCAGGTCTTTCTATAGGTAAAATTTGGGCTGAAACGAGCATTCTAGCTTACTGGCAATCTTTCTGTCTTATGGACCTTAGGTTTTTGTTGTACCTTCACAATACCATATGCTATTGTGCAGCTTCTGATACATCTTTCAAGGCCTTTGATATGATGCTAATCTGGATTTCCAAGAGGTGGCCAGGCGGAACTGCTCTCCTTATTTCCTTTCCCCTTATTGCTTACTTGTGCTGTGGTGAACTTCTCACAGAAATGAGATCCATCCAAGACTTTGCATAGCATCACTTTATTATTAAGAAAGATTATGTTGAATCAGCCTCATCCTTTCTGCTTTTTGCCTTCTCCAGTCCTTTATATCCCTTTCCCAAGTGTTGCAATTGCGTAGCTAGGCATGAGTTAAGTGGATTCAGTTGAAACTCGGCTCTTTTTCTGTATCTCCTTGAAATCTGAGGAAGAGACTAAGAATCAGTCTATTAGTGTTGCATTCATGAACAGTGAAGCTAACTCACCTGCAGGCACAAAGTACAGTTTTCTTTCTTCCTGTGGCTGGTCTATGGTTTGTAATATTTATATGCCGTATCTTGGTGTTAGCTGATAACAGTCACCAGTGTAAATTAAAGTTGCCACAGGCTAGTGAATTTAATACTCACTGCCTATGGGTCTGAGGGACCACCTCTGAAGCAAAAGACTAGCTGGACCCTGTGCATGTCCCAAACCACATTCCCTTTCATTAGCCCTGCCCCTTACACAAAAGCCCAGGAGCAAATGTTTAAAGGTTGACTCCTGGGGATTTCCTTACGCCAAAGGCATCATTTGATGGGCAGCTGAGCTAGATTTTGAACTGTATAATGCCGCTGGAACTGGTGCAAAGCAGGTGGAACAGATCCAAGCTCAGCCCACAGACTTTAATTGCATGATGACTCAGATAATTCTTCTTAAAGTTAGGCATTTTCTCCTCCTCCCCTCCCCTCTCCATCCTCTTCAAGAAGGTAGTGGTCCATATTTTTATTTATTTAGCAAGCCCTAATTCTGTGCACTGAGTCATTTCAAGCTCCACTTAATCCCAGTCAGATGTTTGTTTCGGTTTTATTTCCTTTTTGTGGACAGTTGTCTAAAGGCGTATTGGCTGTGAGGTGGAATGGACACGCAGTGATGGAACTTAATGACTTGGGCCTAGCCTACGTTTTAGAAGATCATCGGCCTGATAGCATCACCTGCATTGATACAAAAGCCCAGCATCCCCTGTAACGTTTTCTAAATAGAGTATCAGGAATATAGCTGCTAAATGAGCTAAATAAGATTTAATTCCTCCAAAAAATTAAGCATATAGATTTACTTTACTAATAAGCATTGAAAATCCATAATGATCTGTATCATTCAAGATGTTTTGATAACTCCAAAACTCTTCATACAGATTTTGACCACTTAAACATAACACATTTTAGAATTTAAATAAGTTAAAGACATTTAGTTTTGTTTTGCTTGCAATATAGATTTTTCTAGAAGTTTAATAAAATATTTTTAGTTACAAACTTTTAAACCATATGTTTTGGAAAACTGGTTGTAAATTTTTGAACAGACAGTCTTCAAACTTGTTCTTTTCCTGGGAAATATTTGTTTTCCAATAACTGTCACTTTCTGATGAAAATAAAGCAGCATATTGAAAAATTACCAGCTTGGTCCCTCCTGATCAACCTGCCTCACAAATATGTGTAAGGCATAGGTTTTTTTGAAGACATTCTTTAATCACCTGGAGCTCCAGATTCCTCTTCCCACCATCAGTAGCCATCAAGCTATTGCATCCATATTGTGACACCTCTCCCTTGGAGATAACATCCCATCCTTGTAAGTCTGCTGATTATCATACCTGGACCATTTCTCTGGGCCCCCCCCCTTTTTTTTTAAACAGTGGTGGCTTTCCTACCCACCCTCCAACAGGATTCTGGCTTCCCACTATGACTGCTTACAAAATCAAGAAAAGTCATAGCTTTTCCTATGTCCTATGAAAGGAATACAGTAAAATCTCACCTACTTCTCAGTGTCTACATGCTACTACCCATGACCTTCTTGTCTCTTCCACAGCCTCTTGTCTCTTCCACAGTAGGACTCTCTGCCCTTCCCCTTGGTGACACCATGACCAAGCTCATTCGAGGATTTTTACAGATAGGGTTGTCTGACTGTCCTGACTGAGAACAAGGAGTATCCAGAATATTTCCTGAGAGAGAGTTTCAGCTACCAAAGATGGGGTTTTGCCCTTATGGTATACTCAGCTGATTTAGAGAGACCTGAGGACAAGCAAGTCCTTCAAATCTAGCTCTCCACACACCAGTTTTGAAGGAAGTTTGTGGACAGCCTGTCTAAGTGGACCTAATGGTATCCAGACAGCACAAGACCATCTGTCACATATCAGACAGATGCAAGGAAACCAGTTCTTGCCTGGATTTCTGCCTGCGTTGACAGGTTTGCTGTTTACATAGGTACCTGATCTATCCTTGAGAGTGTTCATGGAGGACTCTTGAGGAGGCAACCCCTATGCATTCACCAGGTCCAAATCAGGATTTATGCTCCTTCTTCACAGCTGGCGAGGTACATGTGGAGGGGCTTGGTACTTACGAGTCGGAAAGAATAGGTCGAGGTGTCTTGGTGATGTAAGGAATCTCTGAGACGATGACTCTGTGAAACACCTAATGTCACCTCAGTGCATTGGCTTATCTCTTTACATGAGACATGACTTCAGGTATGTGGGAGCACCTCCGGAATGATGGATATGTGCCATGGTGTTCTTTTGGTTGAACCATGAGTCTTTTGGAGTGGAATCTACCCCATCTGTGGTTTTGCATGTGTATGTGTGTATATATATATATATACACACACGTAACATGTACTTCTTTTTAAACAGCAGACGATCAGAGAGGCAATATTGCAGTGCCCCTGGATGTAAGGAGATAATTCTTGTTTCAGTTCATAGAGAAATTTCTAAAAGTCATTTCATACAGTAAACGCACTTCTGAAAATTCAAGTATGTGAAAAATTTCCTCTTTGTATTTTCCCAAAATGGCTGCTAATCAGATGAAGGAAATGAAAATTAATATAAAGCATATTTGGACTTGGCTCTCTGTCATCAGCCAGTAATGTCCCTTATGAGTGGAGGTAATGTGAGACAGCAAAGGCTGTGCAACTCAAGGGAAATTAAAAGACAAGGCCTGATAGAACAGAGGTCTGTTTTTTCCTGCCACTGGAATGACAGCATTTTTATCCTCCTATCAACAAAAACTTTTTGAAGGAAGAAAAGGAAATCATCATAGTACTAAGGACTGCAGGCAGCATGAGAGAGAAAACTTCATGCATTAGATGAAATGGTGATCCACAATCAGACTTCACACTCCCAGTGATACTGGCATCTCTATAAGTAAATAGGTATGAAGGTACGTAAGTTAGGAGACAGTAAGTACAAAAGCGGTAAGCTAGCTCTAAAATAGTCAAAGAGAAAAATGTATATTGATCTCTTACGCAGAAATATGTGGAAGCCCCAGCTGGGTCTCGCAGGGTCTGTGCAGTCATTGCAGAAAGGAATACCAGCCCACAGAAGATATAAACACTCGAAAAGGGAGTGTGGAGACAATGTGCAAGGAGTTATGGATAAAGAAAAATAAAACCCCTGTCTTCTGCCAAGGGCTGAAGAGGGCCCCGTCACTGTGCACTGGCGTCACAGTCCGCACCTCCAAGGACCAGTGCATGGCAGTGGAGTTTGTTCAAAACAGAGAGGAGCCCAGGGCCCTTCAAAGTCCAGCTGCACATGATCATTCTGATGAGGAATAAAACACAGTCTAGCTGTAACTAAAATAAGATGTGGTTAGAGCAAACCTCCTCACCAGTGCTGGACCAATGACAGTCAGCAGAGCACTGACTCAGCAGAGATGCATGGAGGTGCCTGAGGAACACGTGTGCTGTTCAGAGCATGCATTAGGCACCAAGGGAGGCTGTTCTCAAGCTGCATGCTGCTGAGGGACTGAAAACCAGACGGATGTTCCCCAGCACACAGTGCGTCTACTCTGTATGTTGGAATGCAAAGGTCTATGGTTGGGAGCTGTGCTCCGATGGACTGCTTCAGCTCCAATCATTTGTAGCAGGGAAGCTTATTCCACACTCTTATCCCTTAAGGACTGCCCCGTGCAACTGACGGCTCTGCAGGGGAATCTATGTGCAAGGGTAAATACATTGTACTCTGGGTTCATCTCTGTCCAGCTGAGCCTCTGCACGTTCAGGATGAAATCCTGCAGCTGCAGATGTTGGTTGGAAGATTGTATTTCGTATCTTGACTGACAACTCTACTGGGCCTAAACTTATTGAATATGCTAGTAATCCAATTGTCAGGGATATTAATGGACTTTAGCTGTAGATTGAAGTACTACAGTAGGAGAGGGCAAGCATCTACTTGATCTAAGAAAGATCTAAATAAGAACTAAAAGAAAATCGCTCTTTTCATGAATGAAGAGTGGATTATGCCTCAGTGGCAGGACCACATCGAGGAGGTCACATTGCCCATAAAGAGACCAGGAAGGACAGCCCTGCCCTTACCGCCCCACACTGCTGCCCAGGCCAGATGCTCTTGAAGAAGGACCACTCCCCTATGTGTAGCTATACTACACAAGGAAAAAATGCCGAAGAAATTGATTTTAGCCTGACTGTAAGCTCAGCCTGTTTCCCTTGGGTTAAATTTAAACACTTTTTTGGTGCACTAAAACCTTGGCACTAGCTTTCATCCTGTTCCTCTTGAAATACTTTTCCCCACTGCAGAGCTCTGTGCTGCCCTCTCCTCATTCCTCCATGCTGTTGTGGAGGTGCTAGGTTGTGAAACTCAACCCTCCTTGTCCCACAGGACATGCTAAGCTCAAACCTCTGTCCCAGTGGTGCAGCAGGCACCCTAGTGTTGTAGCATCCTCTAACTACTCTGCTTTCAGTATACTTTAGAGAGACTTCTAGTCCTCAGGAATGCTGTACCAGAATGTCCTCCTGCAGAGATTCTTCTACCTGTGTCCTACAGCTGGGAATTGAAAATGTTTTGAAGTTCACTTGCACCCGAAGAAAAGTTTTTGTGTAATGCTGTGCACACAGCTGGGGCTGTCAGTGCATTCATCAGGGCTGAAACCAGTGAGAGATATAAAGGTGGATGAGATAAGAAATAAATGTTGCTATGGTACCACCTGGACAAAGGTTCGTGATCTTCTCTTGGAGTCTGAACTTTTTGTGTGTGTACTCTTACCCTCTGCATAGTATTTTCTGCATTCCTTCTTCTTAGATCAGTCTGTTGTAATGTTTTTCGGAAACTGTGACAACTTAGTTTATGCTCTATTTCTGTGTGATTGCTGTCTGCTGTAATATGTTTTTATGATAAGGGCATGTAGCTGCCTGGTGTTTGGCACTGCCTTTCCCTTAAAATCTATTTGCAGCAGGAGCAAACTCCAGAACATAGCATTCACATTCTCAGCAGGTCAGAACTGATTTCAATTTTCTTTTTATAGAATCATGTAAAGTAGTGATTACCTTGTAATCTTTTTTTTTTTTTGTATTTCTTTAATGCTTTTTAAAGGGATTTGCTGACTAAAGGACAAATAACAAAATGGCAATTGTAGCTATCAGTTGGCTTTGGTATCTTAATACAGTATTAAATGTTCTAAAGTCAAAAAATAGCCACTTCACAGCCAGGAATCGGATTTTTCTGAAGTACAAAAATACCCTCCCAAATTGAGAGTAGCATTTGAATACCCACAATGTAGACTAGGATGGAGGAATAAAACAGTTCAGTTCAGCAAATTTTTGGGGTTTAGAGTAAAGTGCATCACTGGGACAGTAAGAGCAGTTCTGGCTCTCACATTTAGTTTGGATTAAATAACTTACAAAATAAGGGCTATTTCCTTTGATATGTTTTTCTAACCTCTGTTTGCAATGTATATCAGAAATATGTTAAAATACCTAAACATCTCCAAGTATTTCTCCTACTTTGAATTAATCTATTATAAATAAATATATTTATCTATTTTAAGTACTCTATAAGAGAAAAAGCTATAAGACACAAAAACTTATTCCATTGTACATAGTGGGGCAAGTAAATGTCTCATTGCAACCATATATCCTATTGCCCAATCATGGAAGCGTCACAGTCATCGTCATTTAGACTGTACTTACAGAGCACATGGAGAGCAGGACCAATAAATTTGTCTTGGAGAAATTGACTGGACTCATATCTTCATGGCATTTGTGCAAGTTAGAAATGGTGTCTCGGCTTTGATTTGTATTTCCTGTTGTTTGTCAGTTTGTGAAGAAACATCTCTGTTATCTGTGTATTGCAGAAAGTCCTCACTCCAGCTGGTCATTGTATCTGTGTTAGAAAAACATATAAACATCTTAATTTGCAGCACTTTTGCTTAAAAAAATGTGCTACTTCTACTTCAGTAATTCTACAATTGCATTTTCCTTTACTTGTGTAGATCAAAAAGCGCTGGCTGCTGTTAAAACCTTTACTTTCTTTGCTTTGCGTTCACTAATAATTTATTTTTACCAAGGAATTGTGAAATAGTTTATGGCAGTCTTTTACTGAAAACTCCTTAACTTTGTTATTTATGTTGCTCCTATTTTTTTTCCCTACCTCCTATCCCACAAAAAGATTCCAGATGAATTTATTTTCAGGCAGTTAATTATCCTCAGAGATCAGATGTTTGGCTGATTCATAGAGAAACTTACAGCCTTCCTCACAGTTGTGGTTTTTCGAGTAGGAACTAGCTTCCAGATTTCACCTTCTTTCCTCTTATGATCTGATTCTCATTATGAGTAAGGGCTTCATCTCACTTCATTCTTACATGATTGCAAGATTTTCACTGTAGGTAAGGCTGGGGTTATTTTATATATATAAAAATTTGTATTTATGAGTATATGTGTATGTATGTTTTATATACAAATACAAAGAGAAATTTCTACAAAAATATGTTGCTGACTTGAGTTCTCCATAGAATTTTTTTTTAACTAATTTACTTTTAAGGTGGGGTGGTACAAGGGTATTGAAAACCTTATAAGTAACTGTGACAACGTTTTTTTCAGAGAATTTATTTCAGCAAAGGGCACGGTGATCCTTGGAAGTGCATAGCTGGCAAGATAGAATTTTTCAGCCATTACCTAAGAAAATCCAGTTTCTTTACTGTTTCATTTCTTCCAGTTTTTCATATTCTTTTCAAATGTTGCCCAAAGCTGGCACTACACAGTTATTAGAATAGTAAGCAAGCACTGACAACTCTTCAAAAAGGGTTGTGAGAAGATTGCAGTCTGCACTGAAGGGATTTAGGATGTGTCCTCTGATCAGACCTGTTCTTAAATAATGAGTTTTCAAAATAATAATCAGCAAGGGGGCACTTGATCATCTGAAAAAAAAAAGCAGTGCTTTGTTCTCACCTTGTAGAACACGAGCAATTATGCAGAAAAACAACATAAAGACTCTGGAGGACACGGTGAGATCCACATTAGGGCGCACTCATTCCATCCTACACGGACAAAAAGGACTGCCTCTCTAAATCTTGCAGGGTAAGCCCTGGACTTTGTTGTTGTAATGGCTAGCTTTTTGTATCTTAATTGTTTTTATTCTACTTGCCATCATTCGGAGGCTTCTGCCCTACCTAACAGTGATTCAGAATTATTTAAAACAGGCATATGCAGAATTCCTTATACTACCGTGTATGTATGCAATTGTTCTAAGTCATTTTGCAGAAGGTTTATTGGTTGTGTTGTTTGGTTTTTTTTTCCCAAAAAGTGCAACAGACTTCAGCAGAACTATGTGTAAATTGCTGGCATATTAATAAGTGATATGGAGGGTACTTGGAACATCCCAGTCTTCTATAGGCAGCATTAACAACTTTTGGTCTGGTGATTTTTGTATTCAGAACCTCTCACTTTAAATGAGGGGTGGAGTGCTTTGTGGCAGCTTTGCATTTGTTGTAACAAGAAAAAGACCTATAAGCTCTCTCTCAGACACCCAAGATCAGCCGTTCAAATGCTGTTGGTGTTTCTTTCTTTATCCAAAGCACTTTCTTCTTGTACTTTATCTAATGGGAAAAAAGAAAGGAAAAAAAGTAAATGAAAAATAGTAGCATATCCAGTTCCTGAGGAGTCTCAGAACTTCCTCTTTGGAGAGTTATCTTAAATTAAGCAAATGAAAATACGTTTCACAGGCTCATTCTGGATATAAAAATGGCTGGTACTCTCAGAGTATTATATTTGCTCACTTTATTCAAACCAACAACTGGAAAACCTCCATGAGTTTTCTATTGGCAGTAACATTTCGTCTAGCTCTGAATTTGGTGAGTGATCATCTGATGCCCCTCCAAACGACGTAACTACGTAACCTGCAGCCTCCCTCTTGTCCTCATCTTCAGTCCTTTCCTGGATCTCACCCACTTCACTCCCTTCAGCTCTGTCCCCTCCCACCCAACCCTTCCTGCCATGAGTGCCTGTGTCACTCTGTCCCTTCCTGCAAGCGTCATCTCTTCAAAGGGATGAAAGCAAATTTCTCCTCACTTTAAAAGCAAATCTCTTCTCACTTTCCAAGGGTTTCAAATTTCAGCAGAGATGTTCAGAAATGAGTCAGAAAGTTAGATGTCAGGGGCATTTTTGATGTCAAGGTAACATTTTGCCTATCCTACTTTTATATAAATATTTTTTCTCTGGTAGATTTTTCTTCACACTCAGGCAAATTACATCTTTATAATTCAATGCAAGCTTTTATTCTTTTTGCTTACTCCGTGAGGAGATGAGCTTCCCCTGTTAATATTTCTGATAATTTTTTTCTGTGTCACTGATAAAAAAACTATGTGTCTCCCAATGGGCATGAATCAAAAAAATTGACTTTTTCCAACTTAGAATGGAAACAATTGGTCATCTGTGGATTTGTACACCCGGGTGAGAAAGCCAAATATTAAATTAATGTATTACCAATGTTTGTACTTTTATTACCCTGTAATTATATCATACCTCTTGATTGTTTTTCTTTTCATCCCAGTCTATAAAATGTAGCTGCCTGAACTTGTTCTGAATGTCTACACTTCTAGTGTTAGACCTAGTGATGTTTTGCCAGGTTCACTGGAAGAAAAGGTAGTTGTAGGGATGGAATTGTTGCTCTGGACAGTGTCAATGCCTGCCAGCCATCAGAAGGTGAGCTAGAGACAGCCAGAGACTTGGTTTGGGCCAATAGCTATGTTTGGCATCCTTTCTGTCAGGCTGAGTGGAAGGAGTAATTAAATGCAGCCTCAAGTAGCAGTGGCTGCAAAGTTACAGCAGGGATAAGTTGTGTAGTTTCAGGGATTTAATTGGTACTAGTTGCAAATACACAGGGAGGAGGGAATTGTCAGTTAAGCCAGCAAAAGAATCAATTATGAGTATGGTCCTCTCAAACGCGAAGCCCTCTGAGCACACTGCTGGAATTCACTGCTGTTGTTAATTTCTGTTAGATTCCAGGAAAAAAAAGACACAAAACACTTCATAATGTGTTTCATAAAAACAAAAAATCTATATTTTTGTTAAATAAATATCCCAAAATCTGAAAATTACTCATATTATCGGTTCATCTTCATAACTGAAGTAATTACAAAAGCCAGCATATTGGCTCATCACTGAAGCCCAAGATGAAATATTATCGTTACTTGACTCTAGCAAGAGTTGTTCTCATAGTTCGATGACCCAGGGTAACAGCTTGGCTTTGTTCACTCTTGTGTTGCAATGGTTATTTCATCTTAAGACTCTACTTTCATGCCGTGAAAGACATTTTATTTTAGTTATTGATTATGTATTTATTTTAAATGCTAAAATATGTTTAGTTTTTATTTGATGACTGAATTTAAATGTTAAAAACATTTAAAATAGAGGTTATGCACTGATTACGTTACACTGTTTTCATTAACAGTCCGAGTTCCCTCTGCTAATTTCAGACAACAGCTTCTGCAACGAACGTCCCAAAGAGGCATGTATTGGAAAACAACCCCATCATCCATATAACTTCATAGAAGCCAGGCAACATTTTGCCATTGCTACATTTATGCCCTGCAACTGTCTGTGTGGTGGAAAACGGAAGGGTTTCGGCACCAAAATGGTTGTGTGGTAATTTTTATGAGGAGTACAAAACAATGTTTTCAATGGACAATAAATGCAGGATAGCTGAGCCAATAAAATAACAGAGAGATGCCTCCTCTTTGGAAGAGAAGCTGCAAGGCTCTTGTAAGCAAGATTTTCCTCTTATATTTTACCTATTTTTGAAGTTTTTATGGGTAAGTCTTATAACTCACACTACATAGTCTACAGTCTACAGCAAATGTGCAAAGCATTGTCCCACCACATACATTTGCCTTCAGTGAGGACAATGGCCTTCAAGTGAGCATCTAAACAAAGCTGGAAGAGAAATATCTCAGTTCTGGTTGAAATAATATGACACTTCTGCAGGTGGAGGTTACCTGGTTTTCTGGATTGAATGCAATATTAGAGATCTGGTGATGCGAACTACAAAAAAACCTCATAGAAACAGATAAAATTCCTCCTCCTCAGCTTCAGCTAAATTTAGGTGCATTCCACACAACAGTTACCAGCTTTTTACTAGTGCTCCTAAATCTACCTTGTCATCAGCTGACTTCCATTTTAAGGGAGCCTATGGCAGAGTTTAGTGGTAGAGCACGATGCATTGGATAATTGGCTAGAGTTTCAGCTAATGGCTGGAGAGGGGTGACCATCTGATATATTCCCATAAGCCTGAATTGCTGACTTGTAGCCACAGGAGCACTGGCCCAAGCTGTCAGTCAGTTTTGGCTTATTGTAGATCAGAGAGCTCATCCCCACCATGTGGGCCGTAGAACCATTGCCTCCAACCCTTAAGAGCTTGGCAGTGAGTTTTTCCTGATGTTTCTTTGTAAACTACCCACTTGATATTTAAAATGACAGAAAATAAATGTTAGGCATTGGACAAAACTTCTGCTGAGTGGCTTGACCATGGGTGTAGAGGGGTGGTTAGGAAGGAGGGTAGATAAATTGAGGTATAAACTGCATCAGGGGAGAGAGATTACATTTTTCTTCGTCCTTCACCCTCTTTTCCCCAGACAATTGGTTCGAGGCTCTCTAGCTAGGACACAAGGCAGAACAGTATGAAGATTTACATAGCTACTTGTTCTCAGGAGAAGACTCAGCTCTGACCTTCCATGAAACACAGACCTGGGCAGATCTTAAGGTAAAATTTCCACTGCTACCTGTGGGAATTTTACCCTGGATCTGGGCCCAGCATGTGAGATTGGTCTGTGTTTGCCAGGGGTTTTGTTGACACTGAAGTTCCTAAAGAGAGATAACCCATTATGATGGCCGATTGATACTTAACAGTGTTCTGTCTGGGCTTGCCTAGATGCGTGACTCACTTCCAATGCTTTTTGCTTTGAGTCAATCGTATGGCTCCTGGCACTGGAATTTTTAGCAAAGCGAGACCTTTGCTGATCTTGAAATCTTTTGAACATGCAAGCAATACATTAATTTTGGGAGGCACAAACATAGACTCAGCTTCCTGTGGTAGTGCAAATTGGGCACTTTCTTGGAGGTGTTTTTCTTCAGCCCTTTGTTCTTTGTGTAATGGACTTGGGACCGAATATGGTAACTTTTAACAGTGCAGCTTAGGGCTGTGTTTCAGGAAGCGACTGCTGAATTGGCATCTCTGCCCTTCTTTTGATTATGCTCCAGTCATTATTGTGGAATTTCCTCCCTTTCCTCTCCTTTACATGTAATTCTTGGCCTAAGATCCAGCCACACATTTTGCATGGAAGTTATATTATTTGCTGCCATAGGACTACTCCCATGCTTAGACAAATGCATGTAGTATGGGCTTCGATTCCTCAAGACCTGAAATCCTCATGGTAAGGTAGTGACATTACGTTATCAATCATAGCTTGGAAGCTAACAAGAAATGTGACTGATGTACTGGTAGTTGTGATTTTCAAAGCTCTGGATTTAGAGCAATTCCTTCCCTGAAAATTAACAGAGTATTAAAAGAATAATGTGGGCAGACCTCACTAGACAATTAGGATATTATGCATTCTGCTTGGACCTTTGATCCACTTTTCAGCTGATATTTTAAATAAAATTCATGCTGAGTGTGAGATCTTCTATCTATTCCTTTGCTGTTTCAGCAAGGGCGTATGTCTTTCTCCCATATATCTGGTAATTTCAGTTCCTCCCATGTCCAAGTTTGGAATGATTGCTCATTTAGCAGCTTGGTTTGCAGGACTGTAAACATTACTTATTGCCAGATCTAATATTTAAGGACAAGAAAATGACGTGTTATTTAGATAAGGGGTATAATTCTAAACCTAAAAAACCCCTAATCCTAAACATAAAAACTTAAATTTCCTACGTGTTTATGTATGAAAATGAATAGATGAATTATCCTGAAAAAATACAATATTTATAAACTAATTATACATTATTCTTATTACACTGATTTTTTTTAAGTAATGTCAGCTGTATTTCAGCTTTCATATTTTTTAAATATCATAAAGTATTTTGTAGTAAAATCCCCTTTGTGGCATAACAAACAAGAAAGAACCTGCCTTTCAATTCCTATATTCAGAGTAGCAGTTCTAGGTACTGTTTTTTGAAAATGTTTACTCATGGGTTTTTACTCATTTGAAGACAGTAAGCAATTAGGTAACTGAGGATTGTCTACAGATGTACACATCTGTAGGACTTTGACTTTACTTTGTCTCAGCTGGAAAACAAAAATAAAATCAGTTCATCCTGTATAGAAAGACTGGCTAAAATAATTTCCCCTCAAATGAAAAGACGACTCTACAGTCATTAACTAGTTTAAAAAATATATATTTTTTGGTATAGGATGAAAAGGGAAATAACCACAAAACAAAACTTATTATTAATCTTTATAGGGAAATTATTAGAAGACTGTGGACCCACAGCTTAATTTTTATTGATTTAATCCTTGAACTGGAATCCTCAGAAGTGAAAAGCTTTAGAAATATTTCCTTTTTACTTTGTTTGAACTGATTTTGTTTCACAGATTTGGTAAAACGAAGAGTATGTATACTGTCATCATGCATGCCTAAATTAACTGAAGTCTATGGCAAGATTCTCATTTTCTTGACTGGATTTTTCTCAGATATATCAGTGGAGTGTAGATTTGCATTCTCAAAATCTAGCAAATTGTGTAAATGGAGACTAAATTGTGCTGCTGTAGCTGAAGTAATCTTCAATGCGACCACAGAATCCCCCCAAACAAAACAATTTAAGATGCAGTGACAAAAAAGTAAAGCTGAAAGTCCTTACAAAAAACTGTGCTTTGTAAATTGCTGTTAAAAACCTCTGTAGAGGGTGACTGTGCATAGCCTTGGAAAGCCTGTTTGACCCTTTCCACCAGCACATTTTTTTCCCTAATGTTTCATCCAGATGTTTTTTGCTGCTAATTGAGTCAATCTCTTCTTTCCTGGGCATGGAAAGCACTTGATCACTTCTTTTCTATGCAATCTCCCATCTCTGTCTTTTTATATCCAAGTTAAACATATCCACTCATCTCACTTTCTACTCTATAGATCATGTTTCCCCAGATAATACTGTTTTCTGATTAATCCGTCTTAAAAAGTCAGATCCAAGGATACAGCATTTATACTGCAATGAATGCTAGAATAATTAGTTCCCAAGTCTGATATATAATACTACTTTGAATAATATCCCAGGATAAGTTCTTTCTGCTGATTCTAAGAAGCTTATGCTGTGCCCTAGCTCATTTTATATCCACCAGTTTTCCTGAACAAACTCTTAGCATACCAGTCTATTTCAACCAAATTTGACAGAAGATGGCATTAATGTTCAGATTTCTTAAAAGTTTTTTGCAAATCAATGGCTTGACAGATAATGGAGAGCTCAGCACCCCTCTCAGAGATACCTGACTGGCTGGGGAGTTGGCATGTCTCTCTTGTCCACTTTCTCATTACAGTTCACGTTTGGCTTCCTCTTGCACAAGTATGACAAGTAGAAAAGGGAGCACAAAGAGAGGGATTTGAAAAATGTGGGAGTGTACTACAAGTATATTTTGGGGAAGATGAAACTTGGGAGGGGGTAGCTGTAGCTGTTTGTCTGGAAGAGAAAAAGTCCAATTTCACATTTAATTAGTTCCACCATTGACAGCAGTTTTGGAGGGGTTTTTTGTTTGTTTTGATTTGGTTTGCTTGTGGGTTTGTTTGTTGTTGAAAGTTTTGGCCTGCTGGCTGATTTTGAGGTTGTCATCCACCATAACCCCTTTTCCTTAAATTTCCTTCAATTATACTACTGGACTGCCTGGTGTTTTATGTCATCTTCTAACTGCAATTTCCACTTCAAAGAAAAAAGTTTTGGGGGATTACATGAGTTATGGAAATGCAGTATTTAGATCGACTTGTTGAAAGCGTTAGTTACTGCACACTGCAGGAGAGAAAAGAAAAATGTTGCAAAATATTTGTCTACATATACCATCACTTCACCATACTTCTTTTGGAAGGCATCTAGATATTCTCTCAGCAGCCTGAATTTACTCTGACCATGTTTTACCAAAGTTTGTACTGAAATATTCAACACCTACCATTCCTTATTCACCCAAAAAGCTATGCTTACTGTATGAAAACTCGTTTGTAATATGAATAGGCCAGTCTGCCGAGACTCCTCTTGCCCGGAGGAGTGGAACAGACTTGTCAAGGGAGAGACCCCAACGATATTCTCAGTACTGTCACAATGATCTCTAATTCCAAGGTGACCTGTGCACTTGGTGTGCTGGTGAGAAGAATTTTATTCTATTGCCTGGGAGGGATATGTTGTTGGCAGAGAGAATTTCAGCCTGCAGAGCTCAATACTTCCAGACGAGCAGGGGTAATGCAAGTGTTAACAGAGAAAAAAAGACTATGAATTAGACAAAAATCAACTATTACAATAATATCACAGTCTAGTTGCTTAGGCTTGATATAAATTAGCTGCTGATTCTTGTTGCCAATACTCTTCTTCCTTTTCCACTCTTACCAATCTGATGCTATACTCATAATTCAGAGAAACTATAATGAGATAAAAATTACAAATTCCAACTGTAAGTATCAGCATATTCAAAGGCTGTATAGAGCTGCAATATTTGCATTTGTGTTGCTTACGAACTATGCCAAACTATGCCAGATTAGACAAAAGGTGCACCGTTGTTCTATTCATGGCTTAATTTTGGAATTATAACAGAATATTTATCTGGTTTTTGATGAGCTATGCTGTAGAAAATTAAAGCTTTTCCCTAAACACTGTCAGGCAAGAAATCAGTTGAAAAGCAAAAGAGTCATTATTTTTTTTGGTATGTCTTGAAACAGTCCATTTGATTACATTAATTGCTTGGTGTGGTGGGAGAGTAGCTGCACTATTAATGTCAGAGATAAATTCGAAGCATTTTACATTGTCAAAGGCAAAACTCCTGTTTCTTTTAAGAGTGGGCATTGGTCTGAAAAGCTCACTTTGAAACCAGGCATCACTGCACACCCTGTCTACTTGAAGAACAAAACTGGGAGGATGTGAAGTGAAAGAAGTACCCAGTGACCAAAACTAGGTCTTACATGTGTTCAGGGTCCCAGTAATCCACAGGATTTTCACTTTTCTTGTTGGTTACGGTGGACGGAATTCCATAAAAGTGCATGATCATCTAAGACTCGTGTAATTCATCAAAACAGATAGCAATGTTTTGGAAATAAGTAGAGTGGGGGTGCTGACCATTACTTTTATCTCCTGCTCTTGAGCAGGTAGTCACGAGGATGAGAGTGTTCCCTCTCCTTTATATAAGCACATGGACCTGTGAAAGCATATGTATACATACATATATAGATTATATACTGGCGTTACACAAAATTCAGACACTATAAAGCTGGGGCAGAAACATTCGTGCAGCCACAATTTGAACTCTAGACTTGCCTACATAACTTTACATGGGGATTTACCTGATGAATATAGCCCCTCAAGTACAAATGTAACCAAAACAGGCTTGAAGGTTTCCCTAATATGAAATATCACACAGTCCCTGAACATGCTCAATAGACATTCTAAAGCTAAGAAACTAGCATGTCAATTCAATGCTGAAATAATGCTGAGAGCCTGTTTCACGCTGATAAAAATTTCACGCAAACTGTGTTGCTTTCAGTATATTTGTCACTGCAGCCTCTGCTCCTCTGTATTTAGTCATTTTTAAGGGAAACTGAATGAAGAGTCCTGCAAAGTTTTTTCAGGTTGCATATATGGTACTGGCTGTCCACCTTATTTTTAGATTTAAATATATTTAAATAAATTTATATA
>NW_009727824.1:0-3644 GCF_000703405.1 Apaloderma vittatum
GCCGCTGCTTTTCTAACTGCTGCCCGTCCCTCCTTCAGCTGCTGGGCGTGCGGTGACCGGAGGAGCCACCTCGAGAAGGGTCTTCTCGTGATACCGAGGGACGTGGGGGAAATGCTGGGGTTGTTACGGGTCTGCAGTAAACAAAGGGGCCAAGTGCTGCATTACTGGAACTGTCAAAGTTTTAGCCAAAAATGGAATTAAAAAAATTAATAAAAAAAACCCAACTGTTTTTTTCCAAGTGGAGTTGTAAAGGGAAGTTTGGTGTTCTGAGCTCAGTGTCCTTGCTGTGTGGGGTTCCAGCTGGGCATCCTCTATGCCGTAGGATCTAGCTGGGGAGGTGCTGGAGCTAAAGCTGTTGTAGCCGTAACTGCGAGTCTGGGGTGGAACCTCTGCATCTAACACATAAGCCAAACAAAATTCGACACCTGAGGGAAGCCTCAGGCCTTCTGAGGCTCTTGAGAATTTTATTGCTCTTTGAAATGTGGACCAGAAAAGCAAAATGAAAAGGTTTTTTAACTTGCAGAAGAAATGTGTCTGCTATTTTATGATGTAGTTTCTCAGAGAGTTTCTTCTGATTTTTAAATATCCCAGTAAGCCCTGTTTGTCATTTTACACAACATTTTTTTTTTTTAAAATGTAACTACTTGTATGTTTGTTGGGTTTTTTTTATAGCTACAAGGCTATTACTGAGTTACAAAGTGTTTTTTGCAAGATTTTTTTTTTCTTTCTCTTACACAAGGTTATGAAAGGATTTGGCAGTAGATTGAGAAGCTGAGCTGTGACTGCCTGTTCCAAGTCCAAAGGGCTGGAGTTCAGCTGAGGCTACCACTTGGAGTCTGGACACTTTAATGTGGATTTTTCTGAACAGGAAGGGTGTTTTGGAAAGGGGTGTTTCAGAGTTATTGAATCGGGAGCAGAAGCTGCCACAAAATATGGCTGGTTTTGAAAATGCAAACTAAATGTTAAAATTCCAACCAGTCTCATCTGCATTAACTTTTAAAGCAATAATATATTAAGAACAGGACACATAAGAGGTAGGGAAACCCCTTTGTTTATCCTACGAACTACTCTTGTTTATAGTCTACTTAATTTCAGTAAAACATCACCTGTAACAACAGCTTTTTTTCTCTGGTCATGCATCTTGTTTCTGGTAAGAAATGCAAACTGAAAAGATGTTTGGCACTGAAAGGGTGACTTTTCTTGAACACCTTTCTGGATCTGGAAAAACATCATAATTCTTTGGGAGATTTACAAGGTTCGGGTGCAGGTAAAAATGCTGTGTTTGCTCTGCTTTACTCTTTCAGAGGAATTTAAGTAACAGCACCATGACATGCCCTGTGTGGGGCATTTTACTGCTCCCTGCTGCTGTGCCCAGTTTTCCAGCTCTCAAAGAAAGAGCAGAAAAGGAAATCTTGAACCTCCAGCCTGTTAACAGCCTCTGTAGTTCACATCATCAGCCTATTCTTTAGTTGTTCTAAACCAACTACCCATCGTTCATCTGTGCACCTCCAGCATCTGGAGAGGGAGAGAAACAACCCAAAAATCTGCAGGCTCTGGATGATGCCATGGCAGTGGCAGTTAATTGATTTTCCTACGGATGCTGTGGGATAACAGCATCCATCACCCCACGCTCCTGCAGTGTTAGAAATCAAATCCTTATGTGCTTTTCAAGGAGTGCATCAGGCTTTGCCCTTATATATCCCTGTGGGTGGAAGTCTGTGGCCTTGCTAGTGTTACAGTAGCCAAGACCTTACCTATGTGTCCTGCTCCTAAATTTTCAGTACCCAGAGTCCCCCTCACACCTCGGAGGAGAGCTGGGTCCGCTTCAACTGCGTTAAGCAGAGCATTGCCCCGATCTGAAAATGGAAGTTACATCTGACAGCAGGACACCCACATTCTTGCTTGTGAGTGCGATCAGGGAGCTGAGGGCTTCCTTCTGTTTAACTGTGGTTTTGCCTTTAGTTTGTAGATTTAATCTCATTCCCCAGGGCTGACGTGCAGTGACTGTAGCCGGGCGGTTCCCACAGGAAGCAGCTCCGACAGCCTTTCCCGGCCCTTGGATAAACACAGAGGCTTGGTTTTTTAAATTCCAAGTCTGGATCCAATGTCCCTCTAAATTGGCACAAGCTTCCACGGGTCTGTGCAAGCTTGCATGAGGAGGCATTGCATTTTTTTTGGGACACATCCTACAAGCTCTCACCTCCAGTGCTCTGGGGCTTGCAGCAGAGAGCTTATGCACCTGAGAGCGGCCGGCTGGCGTCACAGGTGTCACTGTGCTTCTTTCCAGCACCTTCTGAGGTGGGTTTGCTGTTCCTCAGGCAGCTCAGCGTCTGCATGGAGCTTGTGGGAAGTTACTGGTGGACTTACAGAGAGTGCTCGTGCTGGTGTTGGGGCGAGCTCTTCCCGTGCCTGAAAAAAACCTGGTCTCTGCCACCTCTGCAAGTGTCCGTCGCATCAGCTGGGGGCTGGAGAGGTGCCAGCTCCTCCAGCAAGGGAGGAAGGGGCTGCAGGGGAGGGTGGGCAGTGCAAGAGCCCTCAGAGAAAATGGTGAGCAGTTCTCACGCATACTGGGCACTGGTGAGGGAGAGTTGACCAGAGCCTCCAGTTTTTATGGGTTTTTTCCTTTTTTTTTTAACTGCTGACCTCAGCTTGTCCTTTATGTGAAGGCTGCAAAAGTAGGGGAGCTGAGCCCAGGCTGGGGCAGCTGAGGGAAGGAGCCTTTCACACTGATCCCTTTTGTGTTGCAGGGTGTAAATGCCTGAGCTGTCACAGAAATGCAAATGTGTATTTTTCCACTGATCAGAGCCACTTTTTTTTCTCCAGTAAACAAGCATACTTCACATTTTAAAGGCTGCTTCGGTACAACATCTTGGTGTTGCTTAGTGCAGGGGTGACGCTGACCTCACTAACTGGAGTGATAGCACATTGCCTTGAGCACAGGCAGCACAAAAGCTGGGAAAGGACATTTTGTCCCCCTTCTCAAGATGGGAAACAGAGACTGAGAGAAGTAAAGGTGGAGCTGGGCAATTCCCAGCCTTTCAGGTGATGCTCCTGCGCCCTGGGTTAGGCCAGGGCCTCCCAGCTGCTTCCTAGGGCACTTCCACAAGCTCATCTCGGTAGCACTCCCCGGGAAGATACTCTTCAGTGGCTGGAGGTGTCACTGTCCCCCTTTTGAGCTCTCAGTAATCTATTTAAACTACATCCCCTGCGTGATTTGGCACTGGAGCGCCATTTCTCATTGCCAAAGTGTGGGATCACCTTAGACCTTACCCCAGATAGCAAAACATTTCAGCATCCACTGCGTCTGGGGGAAAAAGCACCCCTAAGTGTTACAACAGCATTAACCTGAGAGCCTCAGTTCTGGTCCCTGCTCTTAAAGGCCCTGTTTTAGACTTTGAAGCAGCAATTCTCACTCTTTGCTTGCTGATTTGGGCCTGAAGCAGGACCTGCATGAGAGAAAACCTGTCTGATGTATAGCGGGGATGTCAGATGGAAGCCGCAGGCAACACCTTTGGAAGCAGCAGGAGGAGGCACTATGAGCTCGATAAGTGGTGGAACTTCTGGATCCACGGGCTAAATTCAAGCGTACCCCACCCAGTGGGAACATCTCCTCTCACTTCTCTGCAAAACACAACTCCACTGCA
>NW_009727824.1:3662-4909 GCF_000703405.1 Apaloderma vittatum
ATCAGCTGATTATGAAGAAATAAAGGGTTTCAGTTCAAGCAGGAAGAGAAAAAGGGGAGGCCAACCACTATCAACAAGACAGAGGTAGAGATTTAAGCATCTCCTTTTTGTTCCTAGAGCTGCCCATTAGAGAATCCTGCATGTCCCCAGCAATAAGTCACAACAGCTTCTTGGCTGCTATAAATCAAATCAGCGGGGTTGGCAAGTGCAAGTCCAGACAGCATTGCTGCCCCCAGCTTCTGCCCTGAAAAGCCACCACTTGCTGCTCCTGGAGAGGCTGGTTGTGTCACGGGCTGAAAGTACAGGCAGGCTCTACCGGCGGGTTTGTCTGACTAACCTTGCAGTCTGCCACCTTGTCACCAGCACCTGAGCTCATCAAGTTAAGACACACTGAGAGGGTGGGGGGGAACCACATCCTAAACCCACTGTCTCTCTCCTCCCCACCGACTTTAACAGCAGCCAGGGCACAGGGTCCCCGCGCAGGTCACCCTTGCAGGTATCAGGTTTGGGGTTGGAGATGAATGTCGTGCTGGCAGAGCCCCTAAAACCTTCTGCTCCATGTCCCTCTCAGCCTCCCAGAAGAGCCAGGTCGTGAAGGACCGCTGGAGGTCACCTAGTCCAAACCCCTGCTCAAAGCGAGGGGTGCCTCAGCTTTGCAGGGGCTCCTGCTGCATGCCTGAGGCAGAGCTTAATCGCTCTCCCTGTCAGTTTTTTTTCCCTTTCTATCTAGTCTTGCTGCAGCCTGGGACCGCTCTTTCCACGCCGGGCACGTCCACGTCAGGAGGTCGGTGACTTTTCCCCGTAGGAAAACCTGATTCCCCTTTTCCCTGCACTCCGGCCGTCCACACAGCGGGGAGGGGGCACGTCAACCGCAACCCGCCCTCGCTGCAGCTTACCCGGAATAAATCCCACCCTTCCGCAAGGACACGCAGGGATTTGGGGCCAGATAAGGGGCTGGAAGGGAGGAAGTAGGGGAGCAGGAGCTCTCGAGGGTTGGGGACAGGCTTTGGGAAGAGCAGGCTGAAGCCAGGGAGCACCGACAAAGCTGCGCAGGAACCGCTCAGCTCCTTCCAGTCCCCTTCGTGCCACCGTTGTTCCTCCCCACGCTTTCCTCAGACTCTTTTTCCCCCCTTTTAGCGGCGACTGGAGCTCCACGTACCTGGCGTGTGTTGTCCTGACCACTTTCCGCCACCGTCCCAATGGCCGGAGGAGCAGGACGGACCCTTGGGCCGCCCAGGGGCCTCGGG
>NW_009727824.1:4926-14425 GCF_000703405.1 Apaloderma vittatum
CGGCAGCTCCCAGGGCAGGACGAGTTTCTCGAGGGCAAAGCGACTGCCGGGCTCTCCCCGAAGGGGAGGGACCAAACTTTGCCTTAGTTTCCCGACGAGACAACCTTTCTGGAAGAGATTTTCCTTGGGCCTGGAAAACCAGCTTCCGGCATGGAGCCATCCCCAAAAACCACCGCACACGCCGGAGGACCCTGCGCGGCGGTGCCTTTGCGAGGCAGGGACGAGTTTCGATACGGGTTGGTTTGCATGTGGCTGTGAGTTTTCTGGCTTTCCTCCCGCCGCTGCCGAGCCCGTTGGCGTCTGGCTGGGCTGAGCGCCGGGATCCCCAAGAAAAAGTCCTCCTGGGCGGGTTGCAGCGTCCCATGGGGGAGTTGTGACACAGCTGGGTGAGGAGGGGAGACTTTTGGCTCAAGGTCCCTCCATAAAAATCTAAATATTTTCCTCTGGCCTTATGAGGAGGGTATAAGAACCCCCTAAGGCAGTGATCCCACTTTTGGGTGCAGCTTCTGGAGCGGTTTAAGGTGGATCGGGCTCAGGTCCCTACTGACAGGTGGGATCTGCACCCCCCACCCCCTTTGCACAGCTGAGGCGTTTGCCTGCTTGATAATGTTTAGGGAATTAACCCTAAAAGCAGCAGCAATAATAAGTTTTGTGACAGATCAGCAGGTTAGTCCAGCTGACGAAGCAGCCATATGAGATTCAAGGTGAGCAAAGGGAGGCAGCAGGGGAAGGAAGGTAAAATTTGGCTTTGCCTAAATTGCTTATGAAGCTGCACCCTGGAGAGCTGGGGGAGCTCCTGGGGTGGGACCGTGGGCTTCTCTTCCTCTCCCTTTGCCTGTATGTTTGTGGGTATGATCAGAATCTAGAAGAGCAAAAAGGTACTTGAAATTCAAGTTATATTTTAAAAATCTTAATTTTGTTGGCATTTCCTTGGAAAAGAATAAGTTATGTGAAAAAGCCTTAAGATTAATTTTTTCCTTTACTTCTGTCTGTCACCAGGTTAGCAGCAATTGAAGATTTATTATTGTTTTTGAGATCACCAAAATGAGCACTTAATTATCAGCCAGTTTAAGAGAATGATGCAGTGGGATTAGATAGAATCGAAATCGCGACTTAAAGATTAAAAATGGTCACCCAAAACTTAGAGCAGGGTTACACACACAGAGTTTAAATCAACCCCCACATAAGGACTAACAAACAATTCTGGATCAAATTATGTGCACACGCACACAGAGACAAACAGGCAGCACAGATCTGTGATCAAAATTTCCACTTTTTTTCCTTAATTACTCACTTTTTTGTGCCGGGCAGTCGGTGAACCTCTCAAAGTCAGTCAGGCCTTTGAATCCTTGTGGAATTGTCGGCGGACGATCTTTCACTCCTCGTGAAATCTACCCTTGTGCCAGCTCAGGGGGAGATCCTGGGTCACACAGCTCACTGCGGTCCAGGAGGGCTCCGATAGACTCCCTCTTTGGTTGCCATTTATAGGATCTCGAGATGATTCACTTTTGGTCATTTATGCCGAATCACTCTGATGTAGCAATGCTTGAGACAGCAAAATGGGAGTTTCTCCTAAGATGACTTGTGATGTGTCACTGAGGCTGCTGATGGACCAGGTGGCCAGGAGGTGCTTGATGCCCAAATCGCCGTGCTTGCCACCAAGATAACAGCACTTGCGATCAAGACAACAGCCCAGTGAGACTCATTCTGAGAGGTCACAGTGACCCTGGAGTGGCTGCACCCACCACACTGCCCAGCACTCGTTTCAGTGATGGACTGGGTGTGTTAAAGCGTAGCATTTTCAGGATAGATTTAGTGTTGGTGAAAGGTCTTGGAGTACAACTCTGAAGACCTCTGATCTAAAGCAACGGGTTCTTCGAGGATAGTGACAGGCAAGGAGGAGGAGGAGGTGGTGCATGAGCAGTTAGAGGGATGTGCCAAAGCCTATGATACTTTTGTGGCCAACTGAGAAGCTCCAGAATTTATTATATTTTTTTTAATATATCCTATTCGCAGAAAAGCAGGAGTCAAACTAAGTAGAAATCATGTATGGGTCTTATTCTTCAATCTGGTCTACACAGTCCCGCCACCTAAGTTAGGGAACTTACTGAAGCAGACTGGGATTCCCTCTGACCTTTGTACCTCATGTTCTTCTTACAAGAAAGCAGGGTTGTGATGGTGTGTCCTTCCAGCCCGGATTTGGGATGTGGTCTGCGTGTTTACAGAAGCTGGGAACAGGGAAATCACTCCATCTCAGGATGACGGGGTAGCGTAGTTGTCTTCGTAAGCTGTTTAAATTCCCTGCCAGCAAAGCAGCTGGGAAATATCTCCTGGCACAGGCACAACCACTGAAACCCACAGCCTTGCAGGCACTGAACAGCAGCTCCTTCTGTTTCTTGGTGGGGATCTGTTGCGTGGGACTGGAAAGCACAAAGCATGGCAATGGAGATGAGATTTTTAAGCAACCTGCCCTAGCTCAGTCATTTGCACCAAACCACATCAGCAGGTTCTTTCACAGATGTTTCTTTCTCACAGCAGTAAAACGCTCCCAGTAACCAATCTGCAGCATCGGCAAGGGAGGAGCCAGTTTCCATGGGAAGTGAGTACCAGCACACCCGTGGCAAGTGTTTGGTCTGAGCTGGCTGTTTGTTAGCAACATCGCTGAGAAATGCAACGTGGTTTTATCTATGAGTCCTTTACATAAAGAGCTGCACTTTGCCCCACATTTCCATGACTGCAAACCAAACTTCACCAGCGGTCTGTGATTGCTGGTTTGAAGATAAATGACAATTATTTTTTCCCCCTCTCATTACTTTTTCCTTATTTTCGGATAAATCCTGGTTTCTTACAGTGTATGTCTCATTTTTAATCCAGATGTCGCTTGATCTGTTAAAATTACTCTGGAGAGGGACTGATACAGTGAACACCCACTAAATGACCGTTACTCTTTTACCAGGCACCTTTCTGAAGTGTGCAGCATGACTGAGCTCCATGAAGCCATGGCTTTGAGGGACTACGACCTGGTGGATAAGATTTTGAGGACAAGGCGCTGTGACCCAAATCACAAGGATGTTGATTGGCATGACAGGACTCCGCTGCACTGGGCTGCTGCAAAAGGTGATGGCACCCCTGGCTCTGTTACTTGTGTGAACCAGCATCATAAAAGGTGATGCTGAAGGTAATGACATCTTGCTCTGGTGGCAATTAAAGCTGGTGATACTCACAGCTTGTATCTGATCATTCTGTCCCCACTAAGCAAAAAAGAGAAAAATACCAATTTAAATGGGAACTTTGCCTCCAAAATCATCATAGAATCAGAGAATCATAGAATGGCCTAGGCTGGAAGGGACCTTAGAGGTTAAAAATAATTTATAAGATTACTATCATTGTTCAGTTGTTTTTTTCTGTCACATGCATAATATGCAGAGATTGGACTAGATGATCTCTAAGGTCCCTTCCAGCCTATGCCATTCTATGATTCTGTGATTCTATGATGTACATATAGCACGTCTCCTTGTCTCCCACGTTACTTTTCTAAGACTTCATACAGTGAAAAGGAGTTATTTCTCGAGTACACCTTCATGAATGTACAGAAAGACAAACCCACTGTATTTCTACTAGGTGTTTATCAAACTCAATAGAACAAAATAATTACAATGTGATTTACATGGCCCTCCCTTTATCCCACCTGGTCGAATGAACGTAGGACTGGACCTGTTTGCAGTTCTATCTGGTCCTTCACCGTAAGAAGTGTCTATTGGAGTAGAATATCTTTTTGCAGCCCAGAAAAGAGATGAATGCGGCAATATATAATGCAATACTGTACATGGTATAAAATGGGAAATGGGACCTGTAGTCCACTATACTAGGGTCTTTGTTACATGTTAGGATCTCACATCATGGCATCTGTCTTTGCTCAGAAAAGTGTCTGATTTGCAGGTTTACACCTACATGTTTTACTTTTGAATGGATTTCGTGATGGATTATTACTTATTTGAGCAGCAGCAAAGGGAACTAAACTCTCTAAGAAAAAGAAGATGAGATAATTGATGTGGCCTAGGAGCCATTGAGAATGATCTAGCTCAGTCAAGGCAGTGTAAACTGGGATAGAAAGAACATTTTTTGCTTTTTTAAGCAATTCCACAAGTTAGAAAAATATGAAGGTGAATGAGAAGAAGAAATTTCTCCAGCTCTTAACAAACTTTTGTTTCAGTAAAGCTGTTCACAGGTTTTCCAGTTTTCTAATATTTAACCTGTTTTTTGTGATGCACTAAAAACCAAAATGAAACAATGAACTAGTCAATAGCCAATTGGTCAATGGCTAATCGAGACGTACTGTTCAGGAATTAGTAGAAAGCCTTTTGATTTTGTTGTTTTTGTTGTAAAATGCTTCTGGAACCAGTCTAAATTGAAAAAAAAAATAGCACTTTCTAAAGAGTATCGTTTACTTGCTAAATCAAGTGGCCAGATCATGGGTAAGATCCAGCGTTACATGACTGAGGGAGTTATGATCAACTGTGTGTGACAATCATCTGCATCCCAAAGGTGTAAAGTCTAATGCAGGTGCATCTTCTCTTCTTTTTTCATGCCCAATGTAAGGAAAATCAGAACTGGTCAAGCTCCTCGTGGATCACGAGGACATTGGCTTGACATTGCCTGCGGAGTGATGTGGGCTGGACCCCGGCTCACTTTGCGGCTAAGTCAGGGAGTCTGGGGTTGCTTCATAGCCTTCATTCCCTGCACGCTGCCATGGATGTGGTCAGCCTCTTCGGTGACACTCCCAAGAGGCTGGTGGAAATCTACGGCCACCAAGAATGCCTCAGGTTCTTAGAAGTGTGAGTAGTGATGGCTGATCCCACTGTGGCAGCTGATGGGGCTCCAGCAATGAAAATTCTTAGAGGACCGGAACAAATGAGAACGAGTTACTCGTCTTTCCACCTAAAGCCTATGAAAGCCATCAAGCATGAGTAGTAGATCAGTATTAACCCCTCAGAGTGGTGAGTACTGAATTCCCAGGTTGAATTTTTTAAGAACAACCCTCTAGCAGTTGATGTAGGGTATGTATATCATATGGCTATTATTGTAGTAAAGAACAGAGTCATGTCTTTTTTTACAGTTATTGAAATTATAATATTTGATCTGACAGCAAAGTTTAGCAAAATTTCAGGGCTAAATTGAATTAGGATTAGATAATTTCTAAGGTTAAAAGGTCAGCTATAAAGAATAACGATGACAAATCCTCCCAAATTCCAGTCATCTTCAAATCTGATCCTTTGGTGTTATGAATTTGCAGTACTTATAGACGAGGAGTGCAAAAATGAAAGCAAGTGGAAATGTGGTTGCGGTGAGTTAATGTACCAAGTGCAATTGCCTTAAATCATGGAATCGTAGAATGTGTTGAGCTGAAAGGGACCTTGAAAGGTTGTCTAGTCCAACCCCCCTGTAGTGATCAGGGACATCTTTAATTAGATCAGGTTGCTCAGAGCCTGGCCTTGAGTGTCTCCAGGGATTGCCCCTCCACCACCTCTCTGGGCAGCCCATGCCAGTGTTTCACCACTCTCATAGTAAAGAACTTCTCCCTAACATCTAATCTAAATCTAAATCTACGCTGCTCTAGTTTAAAACCATTGCCCCTTGTCCTGTCACTACATGCCCTTGTGAACAGCCCCTCCCCAGCTTTCCTGTAGCCCCTTCAGGTACTGAAAGGCCACTGTAAGGTCTCCTGGAGCCTTCTCTTCTCCAGGCTGAACTCTCAGCCGGTCCTTGTAGGAGAGCTGCTCCAGCCCTCTGATCATTTTTGTGGTCTGCCTCTGGACCTGCTCCAACAGGTCCACGTCCTTCTTGTGTTGGGGGCTGCAGAGCTAGATGCAGGACTCCGGGTGGGGTCTCACCAGAGCAGAGCAGAGGGGCAGAATCCCCTCCCTCGCCTCGCTGGCCACGCTGCTGTGGATGCAGTTGTCGTGGTTTAAGCCGACTGGGACTAAGAACCACACAATCTCCAGCTCGCTCCTCCCCGCCCGATTCAACAGTGGGGCGAGACAATTTAAAAAGCCTCAAGGGTTTGATATTAAGGATAGGGAGGGTAATAATCTACCAGTTAAGGTGACGGGTAAAGAACTAGAGCGACTTGGGAAGAAAAACATAGATTTAATTCAGCACCACCAGTTACGAAGAAGGATAGTAAGAGGAATACATGAACAAATATGACCTGATCTTAAATACACTTTTCCCCCTCTCACTCCTCCCATCTGCCTGGCTACCTCCTCCTCCCATCAGTGCAAGGGGGACCGGGAATGGGGGGTGCAGTCCATCTGGCCATTTACTCGTTGTCCATGGCAGTTCCTCCTTGAGAAAGAGGGCTCCTCGCAGTCTCTCCTTAGTGCCACCTCACAGGAGGCAATCCTCTTCCTCCTTATGAGTCCATCAGGGCCAAGGGTCGCTTCTGACATGTCCCCAGCTGATGCTCGGTCTCTCTCCCCTCTCATGGGGCTCTGCACATACCTATGCATTTTGGGCGTTCTCGCTGCTGTCAGTCCCTCAACTGGCAGGCAACCACCTTCCTGACGTCTCAGCCACAACAGGCTTTAGGAAAAGGTCCTCCTCCTGCAGCCTTCTCCTTCTCTGGGACTCTTCTCCCCCTTGGGAGATGTTCATTTGTTCTCCTCTCACCTCCCCTTCCTCCAACAGAAAAAATCCCCAACATTAAAGACAGGACAGCTCAACACAAGACGAAAACAAAGCAGAGAAAGAACAATGGGGTCACCTCTTAAATACCTTTATCTAAGAGGCAGTGGTTGACCTTGCCCTGGCCAGAGGCAGGTCCAACTCCCACCTAGGGGTGGGGGAGGATCTTGAAGTTTCCTGTGAGTCTACCCCCGCTTTTACAAAAAACCCCACCAGACTCAAACCCATGACAGCAGCCCAGGATGGAACTGGCCTTCTGGGCTGTGAGCACGCCTTGGTGGCTCATGTCCAGCTTTGCATCCACCAACATCCTCAAGTCCCTCTCTGTGGGACTGCTTTCTAGCACATCATCCCCCAGCCTGTATTGATAACAAGGATTGCCCCGAATGTGCTTTATAAGTCAGTTTATTAGCACACAAATTCACAAGATCAGTCTTTAAGAGCTTTTTATGGTTAAAATCATGATCCCAATGGTAAAAGCCCAATCTCACCATAGATCATACTGAACGTTTCCCTCTTCAGGCCTTAGTGTTTTCTCATTTGTTGCTGGCAACAGCGTTTTGACCACACGAATACCCAATCCCCTGATGCTGTAGATGGGCAGCTGAGGAACGGTGTGTGCCTGTGCGGTGCTCAGTGCCTGAAGATGCACTCCTGCTTTCTTCCCCAGAGCAGAGGTGGAGAGCAGAAACTATCGCAGGACAGCTGCAGTGCAAGGGATCCCCTTAGACCAGCAAGATGAAGATTGGGAACTCAAGAAAGAAGAACTTGAGCGAAACCTATCGTCTTCCTGGGAGAACTGCACATCCTGCTCTCTAAAGAAAAATCGGAAAAAACAAGGGAAGCAGTAGTGTGTCTTATCTATTTGGTGCCAATGTCACCTCACAACGCAGAGCAGAGACACTGGCAGACCTTCAGATGCTTTTTCAGGGTGAAATGTGGATGAACAGAAGAAGCAGATGGCCACAAGAAGGCATCTCTGTGATGTACTGTAACTATTGTTATTAATAGGGAATGGGTGGGTAGAAGTGCTCCTATCTGTGTTTGAGCCTACGTGTATCATTTGTCAAATATCAGAAAACCTCTCAAGATGTCTAAATAGCCTAATATTCTAAGTCCCTGAAATGTAAATATTTACAGAAATGTCAGCAATTAGCCCTATTATCTGAGAGGGAATTGGGTTTGCTCCTAGTTGATACATGAGAGCATCTGGTCCTGTGTTTCTGCTCGCTCTGGTGATGTCTGTGGCTTTTGCTTGATTGCTTCAGGTCCAGAGTCAACCAGGAGGCTCTAGAGGGACTTGTAGCCTCTGGTGTTGCCAGTCTTTTCTGTGGGAGTGGGCTGTAGTGTCTTCTGTCTGAAGGGGAGATGTTGATGTTGACCTTGTCCCATGGTGAGCAAGGTCTCAGGGTGATAATTGTCTGTGAGCTGAGGGGATCAACTGCCCAAGATGTGGCAGTGTGTGGAGAACCCCATGCCAGAGGGCAGAAAGACCACACAGGAGCGGAGGACACACACGAAGCAACTCGTGGCCTCAAGGTCAGTTCCACACTGGTGGGATAAATGCACATGGAAGGAGAGGGTTGCCTCCTGTGAGATGGACACCATGTGACAGCAAGGGAAGACTGTGAGAGCCTTCTTCCTCAAGAAGCAAGGACGATCATGGACAGATAGGTAATGGCCAGACAGACCACACCTCCACCCTGTTCCACTTGTGCTGATGGAGTGGAGGAGGTAGCCAGGGAGAAGGGAGTTTGGAGGGGGGGAAGTGTATTTAAGATTGCATTGTATTTATCTATGTATTGCTCTCACTATCCTGCTCTGATCTAGTTGATAGGTGGTGGTGGTAAATTAAATTTATGTCTTCTCCCAATGTCTACTCTGGTTTTTGCTCGTGACCATAAATGTTGAATGAACCCTCCCTGCCCTAATCTCAATTCTGAGACTTTTTAGTTGAACTTTCTCTCTCCCAGTCCCTGTGGGGATGGGGGAAGGAATGAAATGGATCTTTGTGGCTGGCCTGGGCACTCAGCTCAAACCATGACACCCAGTTGTCGTTGTAGAGACGGACACGACACATCTGAGTGGTAATTAAAATGGCTCAAAAATGGCTCCTTTATTACACAGAGGGTGTGCCTTTTATACATAGTCGAAGGTACTAGAAGAAGAAAGCGTGGCCTTTGCTTATAGGTCAAACACTTGTTTTTCACATTCTATTTTGTTTACAGTTAGCAGCTTCTGGCTGGGCTCATCCCTCTGGATCTTGAGGGAGAAAATTCTGCAAACGTGTCCAAAGTCAGTACACACAACTTGCCATGTGAAGGGTGCACTGGGAATTTGTCAAGGTCAATGTCTTCAACCAATGCCAGGTTATCAGCAGTCCAGCTGCCGTCCCCCACACCCAGTCACAACCAAAAACTCTCTGACCCACCGCTCTCTCCCACGTTTCCAGGGACTAATTCAGCTGTCTACAGAGAGGGGTCTAAAGATACTTGAGATGCTCTCGAGTACCCAGGCTGACCCTGCATGTTCTTCAGAAGATCTTGTGCTGTAGCTTCCAGCCCCATGCACGTCTCAGCTACTATAAGACATCTCAGATGACTCAGGGTGCCTCTGGTCAAACGACCGAAGTTCCATTTCTGTTGTTTGTTTTTTGCTCTTTCTAAGCCATATGAACCATCAGCTTCATTCACAGTCGGCCGGGCTGTTGAATCACAGAATTGTTGAGGCTAGAAGAGACCTCTGAGATCATCAAGTTCAGCCTATGACTCAATACCACACAACGGCCAGACCAGGGCAGCAAGTGCCACATCCA
>NW_009727825.1:0-5244 GCF_000703405.1 Apaloderma vittatum
CGGCGGCCTGTGGGCTGCTGCCGCCGCCCTCGTGGAGCAGCTCGTCGGGCCGGGCACACGCGCGTCTGAACAGCAGAGTGATGTCTGACTTTTTCTTTTCAGAGGAATTGGATACCCCTATAGTTTAGTGTAAGAAATGTAATGCTGGTAGTTAAAAATAATGAATGTAATCTCAAGAATTGAAAGGACGGCCAGGGGCTGTGTGTCTCCTGTGGGACCAAGATGGGCCTAATTAGTGTGTGCTGCCCCTGTGGCAGGGCCCCGGAGTTCCTTTGGGCTGTCTCTTGGTTCATTAGTGACAGATCGGATACCCGAAGAGACCTGGTTTTGCTGACGAATCATTTTCATCGGCAAGCACATGTCCTGATTCTAAAGATAAATTACTCTTTCCTTAGGGGAGTTGGGCAAGTGTTGTATGGTGACCCTGACCGTGCCCTTCTTGGGTTGTAAATACGGATCCAGACTGGTGGGTTCTGTCAGGGACAGGACACCAGGGTCTCCATAGTCCCTAGGGTAATGCTCTCCTGCCAGGACTGGAGCCTGGCTGCTGACCTTAATCCAGCCGAGAGGAAAACGTGCCAACAAGTTCCCCAGAGTGCAGCACAAAGCCAGCAGTGAGGTTGCCCTGTAGGTTGCTCTCTCCTTTCCCCAATGAAGTGTTGATGCTTTCTGCTACAAGCTCAGCAGTGGAGTTCTTGGAATCAAACATATTTTCTTTCTTTTAATTGCTTTAGGCAGCAAGTGAAGCTAGGAGATGAGCTTGTTACTAGCTTTCGGAATCTTTCACATGGACTCTGCCATGCTGTTACCTTGCAAGCAGGAAGATGTCACCTGAATTCCAGAGCTACAGAAGTAATTATTTCTTACTGTTCATAAAAATGTTGAGGAAGGCCTCCTGTAATCTAGATCTGGAGTTCTTAAGCTGTTTTATGGTTTGTAAATTCTCTTACAGAGAGAACAAGGAGCAATATGATTGCCTGTAGGGTGAAGAGGTTGAAATTCTAACAAAACGCATTATGATAGCTATAAAACCTATAAGACTTGCTCCCCAGAACAAAGCAGATGCAATCCAAGAATCCTCAAGGAATTGGAGGGGAGAGGTTTGTAATGGAATCAGAATCTAGTTTTTAACTGGAGAGAGAAAACAAGAGTTCTGCTTCAAAGGGTTAACAGGTGCTAGTTGGAAGTGAGAGACTGAAGTGAAGAATAATGTGTTCAAATTGTCACTGTCAGTCTGTTGGGACAGATTCCAAAGGCAAAGGTGACTGTGGCAGCGAGTGTAGCAGATGGAAAGATATTTGGTACCTGGGGCTTTAATATAACAACGGGGAGGGAACTACATATATGTGCCCCAAGAGAGTTTTTTTTTTTCCCCCTCTTGTTCTGGCTATACCAAATCTCTTCTGTGCTTAAGTGTTAAAAACAAGGTTCTGTGTTGATTTACTGAAGCACATCTCTTGAGAAACCTGACAAATGCCCTTTGTGTTGAATACCTGGAAAAAAATTACAGGTCATGTCACCTGCAGGAAACTGTTTGCTGGCATAATGATGATGACTCTTTGCCGTTTACCCAACTGAATTTTGTGATGAGCAATATTGTATCTGATGTGCCAGCTAATCAGTAGGATTTCCCCAGTTTGATTTGCTGCCATAATTTCTGACTTTGATTTATTCTTTTCAAGGTGCTGTGACATCACATGACCTTCTCCACTGTCTTTGAGCCTTGTGTGTCTGACTTTCATTTATTCTTTTCAAGGTGCTGTGACATCAGATGACCTTCTCCACTGTCTTTGAGCCTTGTGTGTGCACGGACAGTCAACAGTAGGCTCCATCTGTTCAAGAAGGTACTTTTTTGGTGTGATGCTGCTGTAGTACTCGGGCTCCAGTAAGCTGTAGGGCTAGCTAGTCAAGGCCTGTACTGGGCACACTTGCTGCTCTCAGGAGCTGTGCTGGCTTACGTCAGCTTAAGGGGGGTGGCCTGTGAGTCAAGGACACTTTGGGACTACTGACTGGCTTTGTCTTTTACTTGTGGTACTGCTACTACCTACTTATTGCTTAAAACATCATGGGAGAAGCTGAGGAGAGGCAAGTATAAAAAATTGTGCTCTTTTTGCAGTGTTGTTTTCTTCCTAAGGATATATATTCCTTAATATGGCATGTCAAAGACAGTGATTTATAAAGGAATTCTATTTAAGTCTATTATAATTTTGCTGGCATAATGATGAAATCTTTGCCGTTTACCCATCTGACTGGTGTGTGATGTGTATCTTTGAATCTGAAATGCCAGTAAAGTTAAAAACTTTGTATAAGATTAAGCGCACAGAAAACCAACTAACTTTTTTTGTTGTTAGCTTGAAAACAGCAGCCTGAAATGTGGAGTTCTAGCGCACTTGGAAATACTCTCATGGCCTGTCCTGCTCCTCGAAAATACTGCTTGATTCAATAGTAAGGCAGAGGAGTGGCTGTTCAGTGAAGATCTGTGAATAACTGTCACATAAAGTTCAAGTGAGTGTCACTCTCACCCGAAGTGGCCTTGTGGACATTTTTTTAGAACTGAGTATGAATATTTAAGTGTACCAAATTGATCAAAATTGAATAAATCAAGGGTTAAAAAATGTAAGAGAACTTGTGTTTTTGTGTCTAAATGAGACTATTAACAATGTTGGTGGCAGGAGCTTTTCTGCTTATCTTCAAGGCAATGTGTGTATGAAAAAAATCTTGGAAATTTTGTTTTCAGTGACTAGGGTTTTTTTTGAGGTTATGTGAGCAGTAGCAGCATGAATCTGTTGGACGACAACCTGGATAGGAGGCACACCAAGCCTTCAGTATTCAGATTGCCCAGAATTGAAAGGAACTCTGTATGAATTCTCTGTGCTTTTTTTGGGGGGGTGGGGCAGGGAGGGGTTGTGTGGTTGATTGGTTTTGGGTTTTTTTTGACATGGATTTCCTGGATGTGAAACTTGCTCAGTTATGTCTACTGGTGTGTCTGTACTAGAAAGATAAACTACAGGAAAGCCTGCAGCTGGAAAAGCATACCACTTCTTAGACACCTCATCATCTGCCACGCTGTTCTGTATACTTGTTTTTGCAGTAAGGTAGCGTTGAACTCTTTAATCTGCCTGTCTACCAGGTTGTCTAATTGATTTAATGTTTTTATCACTTTCTGTAGTGTTTTTCCTGGTTTGAGCTAAACAGAACCAATTCTGTTCAGTGATTTTACTTTCCAGCTCAGTCTTTTCTAAGAGGCTGCACTTCATGAAGCTGGCAGCATGTTTTTGCAGACAGTGTCTGCTACTAGAAGTGATAAAGCCTCATGTTTATAGCTGCTATGGGGGATTGGTATGCAGAACGGCTCTTGCTTATCCTTGCTCCTGTAGTGACCAAGGTCACTGATAAATCATGTGTGCCATGTTGGAGGTGCTGGGAAGTTAAGAGAGGTCACAAGGAAGTAAAAGGTTGCACCTCTGGGGAGGAATAGACAGGACAGGTGACCAACAAGAGTATTCCATTCCAGACATGTCATATTCAGTATAAAACTGAGGAATCACAGAGGTTAAGCCCTCTTGCTTCAATGGCCAGTGTCCAAGCAGGACTCCGTCTGATCTTCTGCCTTTGATCCTTATCCCAAGTTCCCAAATCCAGGTCCCTTTATCCAGCTCTGCGCTGCTGCTGAGCCTGGGACTTCCCCAGGGCTGCCTGCTCAGCAGTATCAGTGATGATGGCTATGGGGATGGAGGGACAGTTGGGTTCGATACCTGTTTTGTATCTATTCAGATATATTTCATAATTTTCAATATTTCCTTACTAGTACTATTATTTATTATTGTTTATTAAAGCTATTTTAGTTTTCCAGTCTGTAAGTCACTCTGCCTTACTCCCTTTGCCTTCCCATTTGGGGAGTGAGAAGAGTTAGAGAGCAGCTGCCAGCATTTCGTGGCCAGCCCAGCCCTTAACCCTTGACAGGTTCTACTGTACCCTGCAGTCTATATAAAGTAATGTGGAAATAAGTTTGTGGGATTTTTTTTTTTTTATATATATTGCAGGAGCACACTGACATTCTATGATACTATGTTTCTGTAATGTGAAGCGAAGATATAAAACATGAAGCAGTGTGGTGATATTTTTATACATGTTAAAATCTATAAAACATTAATAATTTAAGAAAGTTGGATTGTAATAGGAAAATAGTTTTAATACACTTAAAACTACTTACCCCTCATTAGGTGATACATTTAAAAAGAAGGAACAAGAAAAATTGGAGAGTTCATGTAGTTAAACTGAAACAGATTCTAAACTTCTGGTTTAATTGCAGTCTTATTAAAAGCCCTGCTTTAACTGGATGAACAGGGGTAGCCAGGAAGAGAAGCTCAGGTTCTGGCTTTATTCTGAAGCTGTGACATCCCAGGATGAAGATAACACTCCTTGTTATCTTGCCAGCTGTGCCTTATTCCAGAATAACACTGAACAGTCTTAGAAAAATGTTAAAAACTTCAGTTCTCTGTTTCTAACTGCAGTCTCTCAAAAAGCTAAAGCTTCAGGCTTTACTTAAAGCAGAGTTTTCACTCTTCGCTAGTGTTAACATGAATTCCTGGGCCATAGGCACCAATAAACTTCAGCACCTGATGGTGACACTGCATGAGGTAAAAATCTCTCTGTTGCAAGGAGTTTTCATCACTGAGGTCAAATGGAAATACAGGATTTGGTGCTATGCATAATGCAGACTTGCCTAAGAAAAGAAGAAATCAAGACTTTAGCTGAAATACTTGATAAACTCCTGACTTTGAAGGCAAAAACGCTGTGACACAGATTACTTAGTAATGCAGTCTTGTATGTTACCATTTTTAAGTGTTACATTGCAATTTAGTCGTTGCCAAATTTGTGCATGACCAAATATGATACTGATGCTAGATTAAAAAACAAACAAACCCCAAGCCTCATCTTCTGTTTCCCCAGGGAGGAAGATCTGTCTTTAGTTTCCCCTGGGTCAATGTTAGAGGAGCGATGCCTCAAATAAGGCAGCATAAAGGATGGAGGCTTCATGCTGGCCTGAAGGCCTAATGGCGTGCGGTACTGAGGCTCTGTGGGAGTCAGCTGGAAGACTTAGAATCATAGAATCATAGAACAGGTTGGAAAAGACCCTTGGGATCATCGAGTCCAACCATTGACCCTACACTACAAGTTCACCCCTAAACCATATCACCCAACACCCCATCTAAACGACACTTGAACACATCCAGGGATGGC
>NW_009727825.1:5283-15269 GCF_000703405.1 Apaloderma vittatum
TCCGTGAAGAATTTCTTCCTAATGTCCAGCCTAAACTTGCCCTGTTGCAACTTGCAACCATTCCCCCTGGTTCGACTTGTTGATACCAGTCTTCAATGCTGGAAATTTTGGACTTCAAAAAAAAAGTTTCTGTGAATTGGTTGCAATAATTGATGGCTCAGTTCAAAGAGAATTGACAAAATATGAAAACAGTGTACCCAAGACTAAAGACCAAGTTGCATTAATTACCGTGTTTTAGGGTGAGAGATGATTCAAGTAACAAGATGGCAATCAGTGCATCTTCCTCAAGTACTTTTTTTCTTAAACTTAATTTAGTGTGAGCCTTAGACAGTGAAATCCTAAGAAATTGATATAAGCGTGGCAGAAGTGAAAAATACTGCAGGCAGGCATGAATTCAATATATATTGTCCTGTTTAAAGTAGTTCTGTGAATCAAAATACCAGAGAGGTTTTTTTTTCCATGCTTCAGCTGTGTAAACTTTTCACAAATACTGTGCAGTTACACTTGTCACTGACAAAGGACATATGCATGACTTTCTTGGGCTATGAAAGCAGTTAATAGGTCTATTTGCTTGCATAACTCAAAGTTGGGATAATTCACGTGCCATTTTTGTTTTTCTAGATGCGTTTAATAATGATAATTGTTTCTTAAATCATATTTTTCCATGGCAAATATATTAAAACTTTTTTTTTTTTTGCAATATCAATATACAAAATAAACAGTACTCGTAAATGGTAAATAAGATTCTTTATGCTTGAATTTTTCAACACTTAAGTCTGTCTAGATTTTTGTTTAGCAAGCTCTTGAGCAGGTTAGCACTACTTGTATTTGAAATGCAGAATTGTTTCCTTTACTAAGAGTAGGACGTACAGAGTTTTTAGTGCAGATGCTGATAATGTTGATCCATGAACAGAATCCCTTCTCACTCTGCGACTTGCAAGATAGTAGCCCTGAATGAGGCTTTCTGCTTCTGAACTCAGTTCAACGTGAAGATTCTTAGCAAACAAAATAAACTAGAGAGAGGGTATAAATTTTAAGTATTTAACCGAATGAGTTTACATTTTTCACGCCTTATAACATACTAGTGGCATAGCAAGAGTTTGGACAATGTATTCCACCAATAGTTTTTATAAAAACTGCTGTCACTATTCAGCCATGCATAAGGATATTTCTTGGATGCTTAAAACAATAATCTTATTTATACTAGGAATACAGTTTATTAAGAACAGCATATTAACTTTTACTACTGATTGTAAATGGTTCTGGTCAAAAGTTGGTATTGGAAATCTGTTCTCAGGTGAATGTCAACCTAGTATGTTTTTCAGAAACAAGATTAAACTGAATGACCCTTTCAAAGAACTGAAGCTCTTTTTATCAGTGATCCTATTAGTGCCAGTGGGAATATGGGGTGGGGAGAAAGAGGAGAAACCAACTTCTAACCAATTTAATAATTGGTCAGAATGTGCAGAGAGAACTTTCTGCTTCCACAGTATGATATGCCCAGCTATAACACATTTCAGTATGACTTGGGAGTACGTTACCTCCTCGTAATCCTGTGTTCTGAACTGCTGTGAAACTTTGTACAGCGTGGCTCCAGGATTAATGGCTTTTTTCAAGACATGATGTACAAGAGGAGCAGACAGCTGACAGGAAGGGAACTCATTGTGTATCAAAAGGCCAAAAACATCTACAAGGTTAGGAGGAATCAAACTCATGTCCTAAAGAGAAGACCCCCCGCCCCGAGAGAGGAAACAATTACTTCGTCCTTCTGATTTGTAGAAATATTGTATTGTTTCAATCTGAAGTGTTCAATATCCATATATACTGAGCCCTGCTAGGTTATGTAATGAATTACCTATAATAAATGAAGTAAAATTTTGTTCCAGTAGTAGTTGTCAGAAGCTACTCTGACTAAAAGAACTGATACCTACTTTTGGGAAAGCTAGCTCATTTTAGAAGATAGCCGAGTTACAATCACTTAAGTTGTTATGTTTTGGGAAATACTAACAAATTTGATTCTTTTCATTATTTTATAAGTTGAAATAACCATAAACACAAATGACTGGTATGGTGCAGTTACTGTCATAACAAAGCATGTGCTTTACCATCTGTCCAATTACAAAGTTATCCTTTTGTGTATGTTTCTTTGAGGAGGAATCCACATCTACAAAAGACCAAAAATTGGTCTGAACTGGAATAGTAACGTGTTGGTCAGCTTCTTCTCCGTACTTCTTCCCAGGAATGAATACTGTTGTTGTTCTGCTCTCTAGCACTAGGATGGGACAAAAATAGATAGTTATGTCATCACCCTAGTTTAACTTTGAATTCTAGTCCCACATGCATTATCTGAAACCAGTCACGATCCAGGAAGCTCTATAGCCATGGCAAATAGAAACTTATAGGACAGGACCTTGGGTTTTCTTGACCTTGTTTCTTAAGTGACTCATTAAAAATAGCTTACAGATTTCCACACCATTTGATGTCCTTAAGCTGGGGAGCAAACATAGCCATGAATTTTCATGTTTGTTTTGTTCCATTCCCTCATTTGTTAGTAGGTGTGAGCTTACCAGACTGTAGAAGTTCAAGTTTATCCTTCTTATATGAAGATAAGTCTCCTATGTAGCAGATGCCACCCTTAGCCAGCACAGCACTGCAAGCTTGGATACTAGCACTTCCAGATCCATGTTTATCTTTGGACACAGAAGGAAAAATTTCGTTGGTGGGTGGGTGTCGTACGCCACGAGGCAGAAGACATATGCTGTAATTAAGAAGCCTAGAGGATCAAATAATTCTGTCAGTCATCAATTGTTACTGTTCAGTTTTACAAAACTTACTACTATACTTAGTACTTTATAATGGTATTTACATATATTAAGACTCACTTATAACCAACAAAAAAAGCCCTGTTTTGAGTTGACAAAGAAGAAAGTTATTTTGTTTAAATTAATGTAGAGATTTGAGAAGCTAGAGCCTTTTGCTTTTATCATTCCAAGCTTCTGGGACAGTCTTCAGTTTTGATTTTAGAAGAATGTTTTGTCTAAGCTCTGCTAAACAATGCAGTGGTAAAATCTAACTGAGATCATCACGAGAATGTTAAGAGGCTTTAGTACTGGTGAAGTTCTGATCCAGATTTATTAGTCAAAATATATAAAAAGGTCCCAGGGATAAATATTTGGTATTTTTACTAAGTCGGAGCACTGTATATTCTTTTAAAATATAATCTCAGCTTTTCATGTTAGACCGATCCTGTTATCTTTAAGAATACTCATGGTTTTAATTCCAACTTACGTGAAAAATAGGAATCTCTTTACCTGTCAATTACTAGCGTGTCGCTTGTCACAATCAAGAGATCCAGATAATCTGCATTTTCTTTTTCACCTGTCTGTACTAGACTCAGCAATATTGCAAGTTTAAGAGTATTGTAAGTGCCTGGTGGAACAACTTCAGAAGCAAAGATATTGACAAGGATGGCAGTAAACCTCCAGCAGGAGCTTGAAGTCAGTGAGAGCAGATACTTAAAATTTTTACTGACAAAAGAAGGGCCTAATGAAAACAAAGCACATGGTTAACAAAAACTTCCTAAGAGAGCTGCAGATCTATTAGATTAAATCACTGTTCTAGTCAAAACTTACAAAGAACGAGCATGTTTACATATTAAGAACAAATTCAGCATGAATGACACTATTAATTCTGCTTTTAAAAAGGTAGCAGACATGATCTGCTCAAACTGATGGCATGAGAAAAGAATAACCAACTGAAATATCAGGTTCATTTAGAGTATGATTTCAGTGGATAGGAGGAGTTGGAAAGAGAAGCTGAAATGCGTAAACAATTGTGTAGTTTCCTATGGAAACTGAGCAAAAGAAGATATTGTCAGATAACAGCAAGCATACATTTTGGACTGCAAGAGGAAAGTCCCAGAGTGGTTTTGTAATCTAGACCTCTAAACAATAGAAAACTCAAAGGTTTTGTTCTAGATTTTTTTCCAAATTTTTTTTTAGTCAGTTTTCAGTGGAGCTTTCTTACCATTTGGTTTACAGAGTTGCACACTATTGACTTCTATACACGCTGTAGCTTGTAAGCCGTTTTGCACACAAGCTGGAATTCCTATAATCTTGTAGTGGTCTCCTATTTTCATTTTATTGGCCAGTTCATCTAGAAATTTAAAAGAAAAAAAAAAAAGGTGGTGGTGGTGAGAGGAAGGTGCAGTTAGCTTCCTGCACAGGAACCTATGTTAGGTCATAAAAACAGTTGTAAAGACATGGTCAGAAAACTTTTCTTCACATTCTGAACTGTTTGATTTTATGAATGATTTCACTGCAGAAAACAACAGTTGGATGCCAGGTTCACCATAATGGACTACATAAAATGAAGCATACAGTTCTGATTAATTAGTGCAACAGATAAGAAAGGCACACCGGGTGAGGAAATGGAGATTCCTGATAAATAAGATGGATAATGCAGTTAGGTCTGCACTGAAAAGAAAAGGTGTTTGCACATATGCCTTCCTACTCTGAAACTTGTGGTGACACCATTATCAGTTCCTGTCCTATAAAATGTCAGAGAGAAAAACACACCAAAAAGGAGATTCAAACTACACAAATTTCAAAAGGACACACAAAGAGCTTTGGGAACCTTGGTATTTCTGTGCATCTTTAAAAAAAAAAATCACCTTTGATTTTTTGAAGTAAAGGTTAGTTCCAACCAGATATGCATCTCAGCTGTGAGACCCTATCTCTAGCCTCAGTGATCACCAAAGCCAGTGAAAATTTATTGGATGCATAAATCAGTGTCTCACTCACAAATTGTTTTATAAATATATTATTTATAATTTTTTTTCTATTTAGTTTTCAGTGAATGAACCATATAATTGCATGGACTTTTGGAATGGTGTGGTGGTTTTTTCTTGTTTTGAAGAGAATGGAAGTATGTTGATGAGTTGTGATTTTAGTTAGATAGTCATCTCAGAAATTATTTAATGTTTACAGTGGAAGGTAGTGGTAGTAGAAGCCAAAAATGCTGATGGACTGCGGAAACAGCTAGAATGAGGAAGGATGTTAAAAGTGCCTGAAGTTAGTACAAAACAGTATGACCAAAGGAAGTAGAAAGGAGGAAAAAAACAAGCTAGTTATAATGTAATACTGCAGAGCTGGCACAGGGATTTTATTTTTTAAAAAAACACTTTTGCCCTGTGCACTCTGCAGTCACCTGTGTCTAGCTAATTTTATGTATTATCCCCCCTCAACTTTGTCAAAGAACTGGAATATAAATTATGACTTTCGCTATTTTATCCAGAGAAACGGACCTCTAAGGAAAATGCTAAGGATTGTTACAGTTCAATTCCAGACCATTCCTAACAAAACTCAGCTTACCTCTCAAGAAAACTGTAAAGGTCTGAATCCTAAAGTGTGATTTATCATTGCAACATCCTTTCAAAGCATCAAGAACTTTTGCATCAATCATTTCAACTATTTGTTTATCTTTCAAAACAAAGGCAAAGAAATGGTTAGTTCTCTTGAAAGCAGTACAGCTTTTTTTTTTTAAAATGACTGGAGCATCTTGGGACTTTTTCCACTTAACCATTTTATTTACTTATTGTGTAACAGAAGTAGGAAAGTAGTAGATTTGAAAATAAAGCTACGGAGATCCTACCACCAAGTACTCGAAATTTCATGTTTTCCTGCAGTGGTGAAGAACACAAGCTACACACAAAATCACTCCTCACTGTGGCAGATTCTGTAGCTCCAGGCAGATGCACCCTAATGTACCTAAACCCTAAAAGAAAATAAATAAAATATATTATTTACGAGACATTTAAAATGAGGATATGGCTTTCATTTTAAATTTCCTATCGAGAATAAAAGTGATTGAAATGCAGGACAGTGAAATTCCGAATTTACCATGTGTTTCTTCAGATGAGCATACCTTCATATGCTGTGCTTCTACTGAAATGACCTGTGTAATTCGCTAGAGGTGGACCACAAGGTGGCAGAATTCCCTTTCGCACAGTCCCAGGCAGAGAGGTTGGGCCTCTGAGCAGCCTGCTTGGCGTGGAAACGCCACGGGATGTGGATATGGCTCCTAAGGACATCATTGGGATTTACTCTGCAGCCTCCTAACTTCGAGATTTCACTTCTCCTGTAATTTTAGGGCCCAGAAGCAAACTAAACGGCCTTAATAGTACGCAAGGCCTCATCCTGCAATGGTACACGCAGCTGAGCGTACTACTCAAAGTAGTAATTCCACAGAAGTCAGCTACTCATTAAAGCAAACTTGGGCTGTGCTACGAGCTTTTGCCAGTCCTTTCAGCATACTGTTCCATGGCACTGTTCTATAAACAGAAACAGTTTCCAGGAAGGATAAAAAAACCCCCATTCTACCAGTTTAAGTTTTTTTTCTTTTTCTTTCAGATCTTTTCTTAAATTGTATCAGTGACAACCTTTTCTCCTATAAAGTATCTTCAGCATTAGGCAAATGGATTGCTGGCACAGCTGTGCTCTCAAAGCATTTATGCTGAGCAACCCCTGGCAAGATCCACTGCTTTCAATTAAGAAAATCATTACAAAAGTGCCTGCATAATAGGACTGCATAGGAAAATGCCTTTTTCAGCTTATAAATATTATTAAGACCCTTTTGAAATAGTACTGGTTATTTTTTTAACTACCTTCAGAAAATGGACAGGTTTCCTCAGTACAAAGAAATCTTGCTCCTTGTGTGTATTTTGTTACAGTTCCCATTGCAATCACTATTCCTTCAGACATATAAAATCTTCGAGATGTGTAATTAAAGGGAAACGCAGAAAGACTCAGAACATAACTTGGTAAAGGTGGCAGATGTGTTGGTTTCAGTAGTATACTTATCTAACAAGAGACACAATTACATTAATAATGTAAAAATATTTATTTAAAACTGCTTTCCTTACGTGGGCAAACACACAATGTGGTATGTAGCTATTAGAATAAAATCAAAAGTGCATGAAGTGTAAGAGTAATTAGGTTTTGTATTAATTACCTCAAAATTATTGCAGTATGGTTGGGTGAGACTTCAAGCTATTTTTAATTAAAAGCAATACTACAACTAAACAAAAAATGAAAACTGAAGCTAATACAAAACCAGTATTTGTTAATACTTCAACATACTTTAAAGATTTAAGATGTAAATGGAGGAAAACAATGCAGACTCACCTGGGCCTCTGTCTGCAACTGATCAATTAATGATAATGTTTTAATCGCTATGAAACATACCTGTGATTGAAAAATAACTTCATTTTAGAAAGGAAAATCCAGTTAAAATATGGAACACGTACTTTTTTCTACTCTTGTCTATAAATACTTACTGACTGAAAAATCTGTGCCGCTTGTATGGGATTATGAAGAATGCAGTTCCCAAGAGTTGCATCTAATTCAGTAATATCAGAAGGATTTATTGAAATAACGAAACGATAAACAGCATAACTTTGTTTTGAGTCTGCAGGAGCAAAAAGCACCTTAAATAAAAATAATAGAGATTTGTGCAACATTATGTATCAATTCAACAGAGTATCAATTGAATGAGTGATACCGTTATATTTTTTGCAATCCTGCACGAATTTCTGGAGGCCACCACTTCTGTCAAGGTAAACAAGGGCAATTTCCCTCATTTTCTGTATTTCACGATGCATCTTCCAAGAAAGATCTTTGCACTCTTTATCAAAATACTGGAATAAACTGTGAAGAAATGACATTAGAACTGGCCATGCTACAATAATAATAAAGGTATCTATTACCAAAGCCATACAAAATTAAAATAAATAGTATCTTTTTCCAATTAGGCAATTCTTCAAGGATTTTTAAAATACCACTCAATGGAAAGTTCTTTCCAATGGCTGAAGCATACTACATTCCCAAAGTCAATTCCTGAAGAATGCTTTAGTGTTTTCTCAGTGAATTATTTCACTGCTCAATTTTGCTTACCTATGAAATTAAAGTTTAAATTAAATTTAACCTGCCCTATGTATTTTACAGGTACAATCAGCCTGTCAACAGTAAGACTTAAATATATCCCTTATCTGATATGTCTGTCCTAGCTGTTAAAAGCATGGAACTGGACACCACCTTTTCCCTTTTTAAATCCTGACCTTCCTACTCTGCTGTTACCTCCTGTAGCATCCCCTTGAGGCTCTGGTATTGCAAACACTTCCATCCATGTACACAGAAGATCAACTGATTCCCATACACAAAATTTTCCACAACTACAGTTGTGATTTGCAGGCTGACCATGCTCTTCAGTGCTGTTTACACTGTGTATTATTCACATTTCTCTCTCTCTCTTTTTTTTTTTTTAATCTGTAAAATCTTGTATCATGAAACACTACTTGGCTGAATTTAGGAGAGTTACTAAGGCCAAAATATGCTATTTTGTGTATACATATCTGTTTTACTGTCTTACAGATTTTCTTCTACAAAGTGTCCTTTGTGCTCTCTATAGGTAACCAACAGGAAATACCAATTAAAGCTTAAAAAATAGATTTAGCTACCTAGTAAAGGACAAGACACAGTTACTGGGCTGATGAGGAAGCAAAGCTCACAGCCTATGGAAAGATCCCCAGTAGGAGTTCACAGAGCTGGGTTCAGGAGGACAAAAGAGATCAACATCTAAGAGTGAAGTAATTGGATCCTGGTGCCACACTGGTGTGGCAGCAGTGTAAAACCTGTCATCTGAGAACTCTACACTGTCAGCTGGTAGCAGTGCTGAGTGGCCTGAAGTGTGAAGTTTTAAGCCCAAGCTGAAAGAGAATTTATGGTAGGGATGCTTTCCCTGTTTTCTTTAGAATTACTCCTACATGATAAATGCTCCATCCCTCAAAATCTTCAAGAAGGGATGAAAGAACCACACACACAGATCCACCCTACCTCCCTGGACCCCTGTGTTCCCCTGACTAGAAGAAAGGATGCTGGACACAGCTTCAAAGGACTAAGCTGTGGGCCCAGGTCATTGTGCACTAACCACTGTCAACACTTAAGCCTCAAAACCCAGCATCTGTCAAGTCCCACTGTGGGGTGACCATGCCAATCAGTGCCACTGCGGTCAGCTAACCCCGCTCAGGGGCCCTCCAGTGTGTGACGATTTGAGCACGATCCCAAAGCCATCCCCACCCGTGGCTTCAAGCTCCTGCCATGAGCACCCTTTCCTCACAAACCCCACCAGTGCCTCCCCAAAATATTCTCCAGCCTTCCCCTGTCCCCCTCTTCAGCACTGCTGTGTCAGCAGCAACAGGCAGTGAGGGTGACCAGGCTGCCCAAACAGGATTGCGGAATCACAGAATTGCCTAGATTGCAAAAGACCTTTAAGATCATTGAGTCCAACCATTAACCTAACACTGACAAGTTCTCAGCTAACCCCTATCCCTGTGCACTGTGTCCACTTGACTCTTGAATACCTCCAGGGAAGGGGACTCCACCACTGCCCTGGGCAACCCATTCCAATGTCCTTTCAGCGAATAAATTCTTCCTCATATAGAATCGTAGAATCATTCAGGTTGGAAAAGACCCTCAGGATCATTGAGTCCAACCATGAACCCTACTTTACAAAGCTCACCCTTCCCCTGGCACAACTTGAGGCCATTTCTTCTTATCCTGTCACTTGTTACTTGGTTGAACAGATTGATCCCCACCTCACTACGACCTCCTTTCAGGTCCCTAACCTGCGACAAGAGTGGTAAGGTTTTCCCTCACCCTCCTTTTCTCCCAGCTAAATGACTTCGGCTCCCTCAGCCGCTCCTCACAGGACTCGTACTCTAGGCCCTTCACCAGCTTTGTTGCCCTTCTCTGGACATGCTCGAGTGCCTCACTGTCCTTCTAGTGAGGAGCCCAAAGCTGAACACAGTGCTCCTGCTGACACAAGGCCTGATGCAGGCCAGGATGCCACTGGCCGCCTGGGCACTGCTGCCTCACGTTCAGCTGGTTGTCTAACAACAGCCCCAGCTCCCCTTCTGCCGGGCAGCTCTC
>NW_009727826.1:0-7595 GCF_000703405.1 Apaloderma vittatum
CACTTCAACTGTTTTGCCATGTTCTGCTTTCCCCCATGTACCTAGCTGAGTATTTTAGGAATGTGATGTCTCTATCAATATTCAGCATGCTCTTTGTATGGTTTGTAAAGAAATATTATTTGTTTCTGTTTGCTGATGCAAAGCCTACACAGGCCTTGAGAGGCAGGCATGAGAATGACCGTGTGATGACACACAAGTAGGATCATCCCTGAAAGGAGGACTTTCACCTGGGTGCAGATGATCATCCTGCTGCCATTGAGCATCCTAGTGAGTCCCTAGGAAATCCTGTATGCTTCCAAAGCTGACTTACATACAGCAAACCTGCCATCAACAGTGGAAGTTCTAGGAAGGAAAACACCACAATACATTTCCTGCAGGGGGTAAAGGCATTTTCCTTCCACTGACAAAGGTTGAAAGGGGAGTTCATGAGGTGCCTGACCTCCTATATGACTTCATCCTTAGAAAGAAGAAGAAGAAATAGCATTATTTTCCCCAGAACTCATTCCAGACTGTAGTCTCATGGCGCTCTTTGGCTGCTGTGTCTGCCTGCTGCCGAGTCCTAAGCAGAAAGTGAAGGATAAATGTATTTGAAAAGCTTGGTGGAAGCAGTTTTCCATGCAAAAGAATAACACAAATATGCTACAGTTTAACAAGTTACTGAGACGAAAACTCTGGAGGTAATTCAAATAACCGGGAAGATGACATCCTATGGGAAATAAAGTACTTTGAGGAGTGATGGGAGTAAAAAAGTTTTGCAAATTCCTTTGAAAACACCTTACTGCTAAAGGACAGCAATATTTCCCCCACAGACCAATCAAAAGTTTCTGGAGCCAGGCTTAAGGACACACTATAGGGAAATGCCTAGCATAGTAGAAAAAAGGCAAGGCTTTGCTTTATATACTAAAGACGTCATTTTTTTTTTTTTTTAATGCGAAGAATTCTTTCTCTGCTTTCACTTTTCCAGAAGAATCTGAATGTCTTATCTAAGAACACAGAAATGATAACAGCACCAGTAACACCATTTTTGCCTGTTACTAGACAAAGTGAAAAAGGGAGAAACCTGCCTTTCATTTGGAGAAATAAAAGGATGAGTGATGCTCAGGTTGGCTTATGGTGTACTTGCTTGCTGAGGGGTTGCAGGTGTGCACGGTACCCCTTTGTGCTCGCTTGCCTGTAACTAGGATTCCAAATGCATCAGTGCCTGTAATGAATTAAAACTACTACCTGCTTTTATTAACATCAGCTACCTAAAGAATGCAGGGCAGCTAAGTCAATGTGAGGCATAGGGGAGATGCAGTGGTGTTTTTCTGGACCTGATGATGTTTTTCTGTCTTTCACAGGAGAGAGAGAGTCTTTAGCTCATCCTCACTTCTCTGTTACTGCTGGAGGGCCACAGGCAACTAGTCGGTTATGTGCATGTTTGTCCAAAATCGAGGGTGCAGGAGTAGGAGAAAGAAAGTGAAAAGGAGAATCAAAATGAAAATCAAAATGGTGGGCTTAAAGCACAGCAGGTACTCCTGACAGAGGGAAAATAAAAGCAAAAAACCAACATCCATTATTCATGAATATTTGCGTGCACACCAAAGAATTAAATACACTTAAGCAGATCCTTATAGCTTTTTCTCTTCAAGAGGAGAGAAGAAATAAACCTGCAGCGAGGAAGAAGACACCAAATGTGCTATTAACATCCTTGGATGCCACGAGTAGTACCTGGTGGGTAAGATCCACGTGGGATGTAAGCAAGGAGTGTTTTTGCAAGAGCTAGATGGAACCGAATGGCAGCAACAAGGACAGCAGACGTTTTACTGTGCACTTAAACATGACTACTGCAATGTCATGAAAATCCTTGCCTACACTGCGTCTACAGCAGTGTGCAAATCACGTTCCCTTGAGGCAAACACTGTTACTAGTTTATCTCCAGAGGTCTGTGGGTAGTCATTATACTCCTCATGTATATTAATTTCTTGTCCTGTTGGAACAGAAATTCTACCTCGTACATTTATGTGGCACTCTCATTCTGAACAAAATCTCCCGCACCATGTGCTTTTTTGTTTATATTCTGCAGAAAGCGTCTATTTTAGTTGGACAGAAGTTAATTTTCATCTCTAGCTCCAAAGAGCAAGTCTGCTGAGTTATGGAGGAAAAGTATGAAAAGGTCAGTGTTAGCTCCCAAATCTTCTGAGAGAGGTTGTTTTCCAATGTAATCTGGTAAATAATATCTCTGATATAATAGCTGTCTTTCAGAAGAGAGAGCAAGCCACTGCAAGTTGCTTATATTGGCTTCATACTCAAGCAGTCTTTTAGTTTTTTTCACTAGTTTGATAATACGTGGAAAAGGAATTTAAAAAAAAAAAAGTCATGAACGATTGCATTTTTAGATGAACAGCACACCAGTCTTCTCCTTGAGGCTTTAGAAGAGTTTACAAGCATTTTTTTGTTCCATAATATCATGTAAACTACTAGGAAATGCTTTATTCCAGTTACTGGAAAACCCCTCGAGCTGATTTCAGGTGATTTTTGCAGTTTGACACAATGTAGTGACCCAGGGTTTCTGAAGCTGATTCAGCAAAATGTTGCCATCTCCATTGACATAAACCTTGAAAATATACAGCTGCTGCAGCAAGCAAGTGATTTTCAGTGATGGACAGAAATGCCAGAAGGTTGAAAAGGTTTTTTGTCTCTCTTGTGAGAGCGAGTGAAGAGCCAGAGAGGAAGTCATGGTGCTGCAAGAGTGAGTGGGAACTGAAGGCCCAGAGGGTGGTGAAAGAGCTGAGGCATTAAATGAATACTTTATGAGGAAGAACACCAGAAGATGTGCCAGCTGAAACTGGCTCTTGCATCCGCTATCACGGTTGACTTCCGAGCTAGTGAGGCAAAGATATTGAATAAGTTAAGAGAAGTTGAAATCAACAAATCATCCATGCCGCGTGCAACCTTGAGACTTGGAAAGTAGATTGGGATAGCACACAGCTCGGGTAGGCTGGTCTTTACTCGGCAGCTACAACTGCCAAATTCACAAATAATAAAGAGAAAACTACTCTAGATCAAATACCATAAAATCTTAATTACAACCACATAACTACAGGAAGTCCTCACCAAGTCAGACTTGATTTTTTATTTTTTTCCCCTTAGTAGAGGATTTTATCTACATACTTAGCTCAGCATGTTCTGCTCACATGAAACATATGTTTCCATATTCATAGACATTTTAAAATTTAAAGGAGCCTTTCAGCAGCAAAGCATGAGAGGTGGTTATAGTGAGCTTTGTGACATGTGACATCTGATACACATTGCATCAGCTGCGTTGTTACGGAAGGAGAAACTGAATCAAACAGTGGGGAAGAGGACTCTCGCTCTCCTGTGGTGTTTTCCTCCTTTTTTTCTGCTTTTCTTTGGTAGGGAAGAAATCAAGGAATTGACCTCAGAAGAACCATCTCCTTGGAAGAACAGATGCGCTCCCTAGGAATGATCCTTATCACCTGTATCACTTCACTTGTCACATGTTTTTGCCAAGAAAAGCCCTTTTCCCCCCACAGTTCCTTAGTAGCTCTTACTAAGCAGAAATAAGCGGGTGACCTACTCATCACCTCCATAAGACACTTGAGGCTCTCTTGTGTAGCTGGCCATGGTGGCCTTGCAGAGCCATCTCTTTTTTTTTCCTTTTTTTTCCCCCGTTTTCTCTGCCTGCAATGCTAATGATATGCAATGACGAACCAAACCCCTCACCCAACAGCCTGAACTACAGTAAGGTCTCTGGTAAGGGGAATTCATTACAGACAAGGTCTGTAATGATCTGAGCTTCAGGTTCAAACTCAGGTATGTGAACAAAAGGATGATTTTTTTCCATGTTGTTTCATCTTGGTATACAAAATCAAGCAGACCATTTCCACACAACAAAGTAGTTTATAAGTCTTCACGGAACTTCTTTGAGATAAAATAGCTACTGTTGGCTTAACTTCCACTGCATAGTTTCTTTTAGGACAAACATTAATGATAAGGTACGAGACTAGTTTGGTGCTAGAGTCAGTCATAAAATGACCAGAGATATCATGCTAAAATTTGAACAGAGCATTTGCTGTCCAAAACATTTACAATTTATTGGATAAAATTTAAACTCTCCTATTTTAAAAACCTTTTAAAGGAATGAAAGAGTTTCTAACTGGCAAGGAGACGCGCGTCTCCAGTCCAAAGTGAAATTTCCACAAGAAATCCCCCTTACCAGAGATCTCACTGTGATTCAGGTTGTTGGGTGAGAGCCTCAAGTGTCTTATGGAGGTGATGAGTAGGTCACCCGCTTATTTCTGCTTAGTAAGAGCTACTAAGGAACTGTGGGGGGAAAAGGGCTTTTCTTGGCAAAAACATGTGATAAGTGAAAGCTTTTCATTTCAAAAAGCTGCTGTTCTTTTCCTAACATGTTTTGGTCAACAATAATTTCATAGCTCTAGTAATGGAAAAATTGGGAGTGATATTCTGACGCGTTTCTGACGGTTCCGTAACGTTACAAGTTTAGAGGAGAAACATAAGTAAAGGCAGATGTATGTATGTATTTATGTATATAGTTATATAGAGCTGACACTTACTTTCTCTGATTATACTGACTTGTCCTTGGTGAGTCATCCTTACTGTTCCCTGAGGGGGGAAATATGATAAAAATGCAAGATTGGGTCAAAAATCAGTCTATTGTTTGTTCTTATCTCTTGCCCCTTTTTCTTTTGCCAGATAAATAAACTCAGGGAGGAGCAGAAGAGATCTGTATACGTATAAAGCTTGGACATTCATGTTGTTCTTCAGACTTACTCGCATTATAGTATATACGTTGTACCTTGTATTGTACAGGCCAATAATAAAAAGCCTAGCCCTTTTCCAAATAACGTCTTTGTTAAGATACAGAAAATCACTAATATCTTATGCAATATTAGCATGAGGTGAGGATTTTTGGATTAGAGAAAGGTTTTTCTGCATGCTTTAAAATTACTGCAATTTTTCAGAAAGTAAGTAGACCTAGGACTGCTCTTCAGCAAAATAAGATAAATAAATAAAAAAAATCCTTTAAAGTTTTGCTTGTAATTAGGTGCACTCCTTCATCTTGTGCATGATGAAGCAGCTTTGAAAACAGCAGCATTAGAAGATGGTGCTGGGCTGATACAGCCCACCTAGGATCAGTCTCTTCTCTTCAGATGCCTCTCCTGAAATGTGTACCAGTGCTGAATGTCTCTGTACGGCGATATTTAGCAATCAAAATCCATCACGTAGAATTTCTATGGGCAGAATGTGATTTCATCCAGAGAGAATTATGCTAGCAGCTAATCTGATTTGCTCTCAGGATTTAAAGAAATTTCACATGTAGCGAGTAACTCTATTTATAATGTTTCCAGAGCAGTGCAAGCCTTTTTGCGGCTCTCATCTCTCGTTTGGCTGTAGGCTCAGCTGCTGAATCCTCTAAGTCTGTAAAATGCCAGCTGCCTGGGACTTTGCTGCCCACTTCCTAGGAAAGGATTTGGTACGATACAGGATTTAACTCCTGAACCGTCATGAAAAATGCTGAAGGAAAAACAATGGCGTTTCCCTCTATCTCTCAAAAACACACGACCATGTGAAGAGTGACATAAAGGTTTTAGCCGGATAATTCTGGGGTGAATCATATTTTTAGAGGTGTTAGTGGCTTGATAAATGTATAATAATCTGTCAGGAATAAGGTTATAATGAAGGTATGAGTTTGTCAGCCCAAACTAATGATAAGCCTATTGTGTGCCGTCTCACAGTTTATCGGAAGTGTTGCAGTCCCTATAGGTCTCAGTGTTGAACAAGCACGAATTAAGGCATAATCTGTGCCCGTAAAGAGATTATCATCCAAATTAGTAAGGGTTGGAAAGAGGAAAGGAGGATTATCATCTTCATTTTAAAGACAGAGCAGGCTGAAACTGTGAGGGATGTAATGACTTGCCACGTTTTTTTTGCACAGCGCGAATGCCAAAGCCACGCTTGTGTTCAGCGTGTTCCACCGCGTGTTGTGCACAAAAGCTTTTAAAGAATATACTCAGGCATTCTGACGGGTTTCATATTTATATGCATGTGTCTGTGAGAAAAAGCACTGATTTACCAGAGTACGAATCAAAACATAGTGATAACATCGGTGAAGTTTTAATATCTGTTAGTGAAATCCCCAAATATCTTTTCTCAGCTTCCTAGACTTCTATCTTAGTTCCTTCCACTTTTAGCCCAACTTCATGTTTTGAAAAGCTAGAAACAATCACTATAGAGTGATTTATCACACCTTCCTCCGTCTCAGTGCTCTACCAGTTCTAGTTACCAGTTCCTAACCCTAGCAGGGCTTCAGGGACCCACACTACTCATTTTTCTGCTCAGAGAAGTAATTGATTGCTTATTTTAGAAGAAAGAGTGAAGAGGGAAGAATTATAGTTTATGGGAATGGCAGACGGGTTATGAAAGTAGCAATTGAAAAAAAATTGCGTAGGGGAATTGCAAGATTCCCCAAGATCTGGAATATGACATATAGTCTTGTCAGATGTTGGTGAACAGAATAAGTTCATGGGTACGTAGAAGGCAAGTCAAAGCTCTCCTGAAAGGTTTTTGTCAACATTTTTTCCACGCTTGCTCATATACAGTGTGTTTGCATGCAATGGCCACTCAGGTTTTTTTCTGCACAGACGAAATATATGCTCTTTTTCACTGCTGAGCTTAGCATCAGCAATGTCTATCTTTAAGAGAGGTGACAGGTTTCCTGAGCTGCACTTGGAATTGTGTTTCTGGCCTCTCATGGGGTTACTTGGGTTCTACAGGAATGCTGAGACCTGGTGGGGCAGAGCTTGTTCTGCCTGCACTGCTTCCCTCCTCCTGTTTGCTATAATATATCAGCTATACATCAGCAGAAAGGGATTTTTATGGTAACCACGTTAGATCTGCTTGAGATGTCAAACAGCATCAAATTAAGGAGAAGGATCTGGTGTAGAAGCTGTAGAGAAAGCTGAAAATTCAAACAAACCCGTCTTACACCCCTGCAATAGTACACAAGCACTTTTTTTTATTGTTGATTTTGTTTCCTCTCACCTTAGGCTATATAAAACTCCCCAACAGTCAAAGAATGTAATACCCAAGATTACAATCCACTTCCCAAAGCTTCTATTATCTCAGCTTGAAGATTGGGTGTATATCGCATTAGTGGGTTAGATGGACTCACACATCAAATGCTGGCCATCACCTTGGGACGAGAGCTCTAGCTAATGGAGGGTTTGCTCAGAATAGTAATTAGTGATAAAAAAGCCCACCAGTGGGGATTTTTTTTCCTTAATTTAATTTTAGTGCTGTTTTTCCCACCATTCATGACAAGATCTGTAGTCAGATTTGTTCTCAGGATTTCAATAAACTAAATGAGAGGATGGTTCTACCCGTTCGTAAGATTTATCAGGGAGGAAACGGTATGGCTCCATGTTCCACAGAATGGGCATCCACAAATAAGTAGATGCTGCTGCCTCACTGTGGCAAACCATGAAGTGCAGTATCAGTTAAAGCTGTTGCCTACTATTGCTGAAAGCTGAGGCATCACGTCTATTTTGGAGCTTAAGTTTAAGGGCTCT
>NW_009727826.1:7626-17754 GCF_000703405.1 Apaloderma vittatum
TCTTCCGAGCTCACTGTGCTGCAAAATCAAACAGGTGAGGTTGAATGGCCCTCAGTTAGCAAGAGTGAAAGAAAAAAAAAAAAGGGCTCGAATAAGCTAGCATAAAAAGTAAGAGTCAAGGTATTCCTTAGATCCAGGATAAGAGGTTGAGCTGAGTTTCTAGAATATGTGGTGGGAGTTTGCTTTACTTCCCTTTAAGCACTGAATTAAAAATAAAAATCTTTTGGCAGCAGGCCGTAGGAAAGAAGCAAAATTCTAACTAATCATATTTAATGTTAAAATCAATGGCACAGTGTTATGAAAGCCTGAAGGAACAGAAATGTCTTTTCTTAGCATACACAGTAATAGACTTTGGGGTCAAGAAATGATATATTACTGTAATATCTGCTGCCTTTTAAAATGACATTCGTAATAAATGGCATATATTCCTCTTACAATTTCTTTATTAGTAATACAAATTTCACCATCTGTGATTATCATCATGGATGGCAGATGAAAAATTCCCCTCTGCCAGTGAACGTACCAGTTGAGTTACACGAGGGAGGCAAGTGGCTCGCTGTGCTTGTAAAGAACTCAGTCGTGGCAGTTGCTTTAATGTTACATAATAGTAATTATAAGCTTCTTTATTTGGCAGGTGGCCTCCAATCTTCCTGGGCTTCTTTGAGCAAAGTATCAGATGTCACAAATATAATAGATATATCTAGGAAATATATCAAAATTAGGGAACCATTTACCCTCAGCATGCAGTTGGCATAGTCCTGAGTGTTAGCAATGGACCTTACCCCACAATCAATTTTCTTTCTATCTGATTGAAGGAAATGTATGACTTAACCACAAAGTCGGTTGAATTCCCTGCTACAATCTCTGCATATATGCAAATGAACATTAGCTGCTGAATATCAGATTATGGAAATGCTTAAAGAGCATTATGGCTTGAGGAAACGGAGAAAATAGTCTCTTGCTAGCAAGATGTCTTCTCTTTGAAGGAAACATTTGAGTGACTTGAAGTTGAGGCTTAAATATATATTAAACATGAAAAGCTAAGTGAGGGATAATTATTAAAATGATTTGGATTAGGTGGAGAAATTCAAGGTCTACTTCAGCAGAAAGATTGCACGGCTGCATAAAGAAATATGTGACTTCATTGTCAGGCAGTGACTTTCAGTGAATTGCTACAAAAGAAATAGGAATTTCTACAAACAGAGCATGAAGAGACAGGAATTTAAATAAACATAAGGAATTCAGTACTGTGTGAGCTGATATCCAGTGGCAGACAGATCAAGGGTGGCTCATGTTATTGTCCCAGAGACTTTCATCAGGTGCCCAAGCAAGGGTTTCTAGTGCTAGTTGGGGTGTCCTGAGCACCCCCCCTCCAAGAAGGTGTGAGGGTTGGGTCACCAGAACCCTAGGGGTGTCCCAGATGTCCCAGAGCATCTCCAATGCCTTGTAGACGTTGTTGGCTCAATTCAACAACAAAGGACCCATCTCAAATGTTAGGATTCTTCATTAGAAGGTAGCAAAAGACTTAATGTTTTATAGCAAAAAGCTGCAGACCATTCGTTACTCTGTCACAGTGAGTTGATCATGATGTTGGCTGATTCACAGATACAAAACAGTAGCTGGTTTGAATTATATGCATTAGTTTCTGAAGATTTTTTTCCCCTCTGGTTTCATCCAATGGCTCAGTCTGGAAAAGGCCATCCATTTGTTTCTGCATATCAGCAAATTTCAGAATTATTATTCCTTCATCTAAGTGTGGTGACTTTTCTCCCCAAACACTGATTTTTCTTTTCATTTTTTCGACATCGCATTTTAGTAAACACAAGTAATCAAAAGAAGAAATAAAAACTGAGGTAGGGAAGGGATGAGAGAACATATTCAATAAATTTTATTCAGTGTTTCTGTATTTGGGTTTAAAACGATAGTGACAAATAGCTAGAGTGTCAACACTCAAAAGGTAGAAGACAACCACGTGCATCACTGTCACAAACTATATATAAATTCTGTTAGATTCTCCCAAGGAGAGTAAATTTATGTTTGCATTTTTATCATGGTGATCAGAATCTGGATCTACAAGTCTTTGCAAAGTCATCTGTGTATTTTAATAGGAATCACGATTCTACCACATGCACATGCCTTCACAGAAGTAAATATAAGAAGAATTATTTTCCTATTCCCCACTGGAATCCCATCTGGTGCTACTAATTGACCAATTACTTTCAGCAGCTAATGGATGAAATGATAAAGAAACCGTGCTGAAGGACCGTATTTTTGGTTACTGATCTTGAACAGAACAAACGTCAACTGCAGTTTCTGGCTGGGGGAACAAACTATTTTCTAGATAAATTTTAGTTAATCACTCACCTGACTGTAAGGAACTCATTTTCAAAGAAAATTTTAGATTCTAGTGGGCCAACTTGGCTTCTCGTTTTGACTCTGATCCCGTTTTAATTACTTTGCCACCCTCTCTTGTCTGCTAATGAACCTGTCCTTAGCGGTCCAAGTCTCTACACGTCGACAGCATATGCTCTCACAATCTCAATTCACCAAGCTAGGACATTTCTAAACTCAACCTCTTCTCATTTCAAATGGTATGATACAATCAGGAAATGAGCTAACAAAGACATTCAGGATACCTTCCTTTCTGCTTTCTGTAAATTTTAACACACATTTTCTTGATACAATTCCTTTTTGCTCCCCTGGTTGTGCTGAATAAGCTATATTCACCTATAATTTAAATCCTATGATCTGTTCTAGAAGCCTCCATAAAGCCTTTTAAGTGTCATAGTTTTGGCTGTATACTAAGACTGAAAAGGACTCTTACTTTAAATGATTCATGCAATTATATTTGAAATAGACACATAAAAAGAACTTGGCTGCCTTGGAGCAAACACTATGAACAACATATTGTGAAATGCTATTTGCTCAACTTGACAGCAGTGTAAGAAAATATTTACTGTTAACTTTGAAATAAGTATCTAGTTCATAATCCCTCATAACCAGATGGTTAAAAGTATTTTTATTTGGTTTTCTGTTTTTGTGGGGCTTGGTATTTTTTTAAAAATGTATTTGATACAAATGGAGGTTAATGCTTTTGAAAAGAAAGTATTCAGCTTTTTTTTTTTTTTTCCTTCTTCTAACTAACCTGATTTAGGGTTTTGAACAGCCACAAATCCCCAGTGGCTGAATGACACCAGCCTTTAAATGAGTTTGTCAGCCCACTTAGACACAAAATAACTCAATGAAAAAAAAATCTCAGAAGGCTCCGGCTTCAAGTCAGTAAGAGGACAGACACTCTGTTGTGTACTCTGTTTCCTAATATAAACGCATGATTTTTGACCTGGCTATTTAATCATTTTGGTTAAATGATCATCACCTTCCTACCCTGGTTTGCTTGGGATCTGGGAAAGGAAATTGCTTGTATTCACAAGTCAGGAACACTCAGCGCTTGAAGCTGTGAGCTTTAGGATACTAGCTTGTATTTTTAAGAATGCTGTACTTCTTTCCCATTTTTCCTGTGATGCCCACCAAGCAGCTCTCAGCTTATGATTTCCCATACTTATTTCTGAGCTTCCTGGCTTCATTATGTATTCACTAAATATTCTTACTGACTATATATTCTGGCACAAAGTAAATGCTAATCGGTACCGAAGGGAAAACCGCAGCGTTAGTGCAGGTGAATAAAGCATCCTTAAAATTCCATATTCCCAGAAAAATGGAGAGGAAGCAGCAGAGGCTTAGAAACACTGTGAATGATAGGGTGAGAAGTGATACTTGCATTTGTTCTTTGCTGCCATTTCTCTACCAGAAAAGCCCAGGTGGTGTTGGCTTTTCTCTCTCTCTGAGCTTGGGCCAATCTTTTCCTGAATAGATCAGCCAACACACTGGCAGTTTGCTGATCTTCTGGGCCATCCCATATGTTGTAACCTGAATAAGACTATGCTTGATTATTTGTCTGTTTGTCTCATTAAATCTCCTGTAGCTGATTGATTCGGGTCCTTTTCTGAAGATAGATGAATCCCAGATGTACCGCTGTGTCGCTGAAATCAGGCTTCAGTTCTCAGTACTTTCAGCCTTTTTTATGGTAGGGTTTAGTCCAGAAAGAAGATGTAGGAGGATAGTGGATATGAAGAAGGAAGAGACTCTTTTATCTTCTCCTGAGCAATTTTTAAATACTTTACCGTGGAGAGGTAGTTCACTGTAACAGGCCTTTCAACAGGAGGAAAATAATTCCAGGTAGAGCTTTTTTTCTTCCATACATGCTGTAAAATTATAGTCTGTGGTAGAATTTAATTTAATTTTGGAAATACGATAGAATATAAATACAGATTATTATACAGCAAAGAATTTAAGTCTGAGTGGCATAAATGGAGATTGGTGAACAGCACAGTAGAGCATTGCTTCTTGTAGAGGTTTCTTAAGCCTTATCTGCCAATTACACTGAATAGCAATAAGACCTGGTGAATTAAAACTGTAGATTACTGTGTTCTTCTCTTACAGTATAGTGGTTTATATCAATTACGTGTTTTATGTAGTTAACCTGGACGAAAGTCTCCAGACAACCCTGACAAAATATTTTCTGGTAGAATATCTTATGACTCTCCGTGAAGTATTAGCAGTTCAGGAGTAGCGACACGCAGCTGAGCAGATTTGTTCCATCCAGGGCCAGGTACTATTTGAATAATATTCAAAATCTGAAACTGGCTCTGGAATTGATCAGATTTGAATACTATAAGAGAAAAGGCTGGATTCTGGGTTGTATTCAACTTCATTCTCATTGTATTCTTAAGGCTTCTTTTGGGCACATTTAAAATCTCGTGTGAGCAAGGTGCGAGAAACTACTGCTATCGAAAGAGAATGAGAATCATAAAACCTATGCCTCTGTCTGAAACTGTAGTTTACATAAAATCCACCTCAAACAGGGACAGCTTTTCAGCAAGACCTTAACTGTTTCATGATGTACAGGAAAAATAGGTATGTGTGTATATGTACGATTTCCAGCAACTCCCTACAACGTTTATTTTCCGTTGAGTGGCAAAAGAGTGGGGAAGCTTTCTGAAAACTTGCAGCTGAGCTGATACCAAATCAAAAATTGGTTTTTAATGATTGTCAGAGTAGGGAATATGCATCAGAAATTTCCTTCTAACCTCAGCTGTTCAGTGCACATTTGTTACTAATGTCAGAAGAGATGGCAGAACTAAAGCTTTTTCTTGGTTCTCCAACTGAGCATAAATACATGGCATGAGCAGTGCAGAGCATCTTGCATTTCCTCTCCTTTGCTGTGGCTGTAAAAGATCTTCTGGTGTGTCACAAGCTATAAAATGATTTTATTTATTCTGCAGAACCTTGCATAGGGCACAAAGAGCAGATTGTGTGTTAAGAGCTTATACGTATTTTGTAGCTTAGCCTACTCACAGTATCTGAAGGCACTGCAAATAGCCTATAGGAAATAGAATAAAAGGAAATGTGGTGAAATCCTCCTCTCTCCTCCTCTGTATATCATACGTGCTGTTTTTCTAGCTCACTTGCAACACCAGGTGAAAAAGCTAAAGATCAGAAATGCCAAGTATACCTTTGTATTACCTTTTCTTCTGATACATAGCTGATCTCTCTCTCTCTCTGAACAGAAGGTATATTCTTTCCCTTAACCCCTTTGCTCCAGGGAAAATGAGAATCCCAATGTAAAAACCTGCTGTTTCCTTTCCACTGTAGAAGTAGAGGTGGGGAATATCCTAATGATTAGAAAGAAAAGGGTTTTCTTTTTAATCCAAAATCCAAAATGTGACCAGCCCTAACTTGCAATGGATTACTGTGTGCTGCATTCTGCGGGACCATAAGATGAGGCAGGAGGGTTCCAGAAACCTAATGTGGGTCTGAATTTCTGCACCTATGTTAGATTAAACCAAAACTGTCAGCCAGGGCATTTTTTACTTAAACTGGAGGTCTAAAATTTTGCTGTTTTTGTCCACTCCTTCTTCAGGGCTGGATCAATTATACCTTGATTTTATTAGACTGAGGGTTTTAACTTTGCACTCTATCATAAACACCTGTAAAAGAGGAGCTGGGTATTTATGAGAGAAGCACTAAGAGCCCCTTATCTACAGTGACAAAATTGCCACCACCATAATCTCTATTAAGTGCTACAAAATTATAGCGTAACAGCTCTGAAATTACATGTGACATCTGCCTGAATACCAAATCGATTCATTACGTTCAGCCCTATTACAAAAAGCACTTACTGAATTTGTACTGATTACAACTCTTACAAATCAACAGTTACCCAAGCGAACTTACCTCCTAGCATATATATATTATTTAGAGATCTCAGTTCAGTCAAAAGAAGGTAACAGTGCAAATAATACTACCACTTAGCATAGCATATCATATCTGAGTAAAGTACCCCAATATTTTAAAGCTCTTTTAAAGTGTTTGAGCCTTAGAAAAGTCTCTGATTTCCTTTTTCTTAAAAAAAAATAAAAATTAAAAATTGATTTAGCTTGCCATGTCATTCTTCTATCCAGTCTCTCAAGAAATGAAGTCTAAAGAGTCAAAAACCAAGAAAGAATATGATAAATGTTCACATTATGCAGAATTTGCCTTTTTGAAATCACATTCCCCATTGTGCAAGGCAGAATTTTATAGAGATATAAATCACAAAGAAATAAGAAGCCAGTAATGAGATAGAAGTATATTTGAAATATGGATGCAAATCCTCACCACCTGCTGAGCAAAAATAGTCTGCAGAGACTGTCCTGAAAACTGAACTGCCATTAACGTCTTGTAAGCACTAAATTTGCAGCAGAAGAATACTGGAATTATATGTCTGTGAAATGCCAAAGGCCTCTTTGATTTATCTCTGAGCAGAACGTTTCAGCTACATCTACATAAATATTTTAACAGGAATTTAATTTTCATTTTAGTCACACAATAAATCTTTTTATTGCACAGCATCATCCTGTCCTAAATAAGTTACCTTTTGTGTATGAGCGTGAAGATGGTAGTGTTCATTCTTCTTTCTGGCCTAAGGAATACTGTTTGAATATTCAAAGTATTAGTGCACTTATTTACATAAAAACCTTGCCACAGGCTTTCTAATTTTGTCTAGAGTATCTATTCATTTAGACATAACTTATCCAATGACTATCAATTGACTCCAGCTCTGGACTTCTCAAGGGTACACCAGGATAGAACAACAGCACAGAAAAAAAAAAAAAGGAAATCTCGAGTGGGTATATGGATAGCTGGTGGAGGAAAAAAAAATCAGAGCTTTACTGCTTATCTGCTTTTCAGTGCATTTTATAAACAGCAGTAGGAACTCGGGGAACTCCTGTCGGACTGCATCTTGTTTATCGCGCATTTCCAACATCATTGCTGCTGCTGTTTGACTGTGTGGTGTCAGATACTGTGAAAATGTTTAGCCAGAAACCTATGATGATAAACTGGGCAGGGACTACTTCAGCTTGTCAGGATGCTAGAAATAGGCTGCTAAAAGTAGAAAGATTATCGTGAGGGGGGCAGCCTGGGGCAGAGCTACCTGCCGTTCCCTACGACTGTTTGGCGACGTAGAGCACAAACTGCAGAACCAGGAGCGCTGACAGTGCAGATGAGGAAGCACACCTGTACGTAGCCTCTTTGCCATTCTCTTTGCAAGACCTTTACTTGCTTATCTCGCTGAAAGAAAATTGTCACGGAGCTGCTGTAAATCTCTCTTCAGACGAGTGAGATGATTCTGCACCAATTGTACCGCCCTGCCTGCAAATTGATTATCGTTTCTGACTTATTCAATATCAGAATCGTGGGGTAGAACGTTTGCTCTAGCACTCAGAAGGGAACAGGCACAAGTGTAAATAACAACTGGCAGCTGGAATTAGGCTGTTAAGGAAGAGATTTTCAAAGGCTTAAACAGAAGCTAATATCAAGGAGCTCTAATCAAGTCTTTCACTGTGAGCTGGGTGCTTATCACTCATTTTACCCCTGGAGTAACCCATAAAACTGTCCTGTTCAATACAGTTGCAAAATCAGAGGTAAGCATAAGCACACATGCTTACAAACACATTGGCTTATATTTTGAAAACTTGACTCTAAATTGCTACCTAAAGAAGCGTTAGGCTGCCAACCCAACTGGCGTAAATCAGTTGAGACACATTATTATAGCCTTCCCCAACGCAGCTGTCTGCTCTGTATAGAATGAAGAGAACAGCAGACATTAAGGGTGTGTGACCAATATCAAGCAGCAGATCTAAGATGATTAAAAAAAAAAATCTAGATCAGAATAACTGGACATAATGCAAAAAAAAAACCCCAAACAAAAACAACCAAACAAACCGTGGGCATCTTTACACCTCAGATGCCTGTACTATTCATTGCATACGAAGGTATGGGACATAAGCAATGGAAATGTAGGTGCAAAGAGAGCCTGTCGAAGGATAGGCTCCAACACAGCACAGGCCACTGCAACACAATCTTCTTTCGTTTCCTGCTTCGAAAGGTAATTTGTGGTTGTCTTTGTAATTATTCAGTCACTGACTTCTCTATTATGTCTGTTAAGCCTTGGATTTCTTCTTTCTTATTAACTGCTTTAGTCTTCCTCTTGTCTTTTCCATTTCCCTGATTGTCATCTAAGCTGCCCAGAACAGAGTTTAAAGAGAGCTAGAAACAGCAGTCAATAGAAGACAGGTTTTTAAAGGAAGGTTATGGCAGAATCTGTGGGGTGAGTCTCCTTTAAGCCACTGTGACTGGCACAAAAGCTTCTCTTTTCCTTCTAAAGTGCATAATGGAGAAAGGAGGAATACAGCAAATATGCTATTGTACTTCACACACCTTAGCAAGAAGTTAATTGACCTACTTAGGAACAGTGACATGCTCAGCCAGTCTTTGTGCTCAATTAAGAGAGTCGCTGCATATCTAGTTGAATGAAATCTTTGGAGGTCATCTGGCCCTATCTTCAGCTTGAAAGAGGACTATTAACTGAGACTAGATGCAGAAGAGACTTGACTTTTTCTAATTGCATCTCCTGTCTGCTGCAGTGCTCCACAAGCACGCTGTATGAAAATCGCCCGCCTTCCCCAAAGTCGCTCGGCGCTATTCAGTTTCAGAGGCAGACCACCAGCTCAACAAACCTTTCTTTAGTTCAGATAGACAATGCTTAGCCTTACTTCTTTTCCCCAGGTCCCTACATCTTCCCTGAATTTATGGCCTCACCTGTAAGCCACAGAGCCTTCTCACCACTGGGCCAACAGTTCGCATTCTGAGGGATTGTGCAAGTCCTCTGTATTTCCTACTTGAATCCGCTGGCAGTTATTTTGCGTCGGTATTTCTATAATTGTAACCTATTGGGAAAGTTCAGTGCTCAATGGTCCTTATGCTCGCTGTTCATTTTTTATGGTACAGTGAACTACAATAGACTCTATCACAAAGCCTGTGGGAGTACTGGCTGATTCCACGCCAGGCAACTAACTCTTATTCTGTCTCCCTTCAGTCACTTGTATGTGACTGCTCATTTTTGCTCTGTAAAATCCACTCCCAGTCATCTAGTGCCTAATGACTCTTTTGCTCTGCTCAGGTACAGCCAAAAAATTCTGAGCAGATTCATCGTGGAGAAGGCAGAGAATTAAATTCACATTTTCCTGAGCCCAGGGGAGAAGTGCCATGGAATTAAAAATGTTCACTTAGCTGTAAGGTTGTAATCGGGTGGCAACAGATTGCTGGTGCTCAAGAGTCAGATAGCTGAGATTCCCATAAGGGAATGCCTCCCGGAAAACAATGCAATATTTGTGTTACATGAAATTTCTCCTGTCCTGAAATTCTTCCATTTCGTTCACAGCTCAGTTGAGGGAACTCCTTGAATGAGCTGACACAGTTAACTCACCGAATGGTCTGATTTGATGGGAAGATGACGGTTTCTTTGGATGGGAGGTTCCTAGCATAGAGTCTTCCTGAAAAATTGAATAGTGACAAAAATTTGTCGGAAATTACAAACTTTTAAACTTAGAACCCCCAGATTCAAATGCAAAACATGAACTGTCTGTGGCAGATTCCCTGAATTCAGTGGACACTCAGTGACACTTTAGACCAACAGAAAGTGTATTCCTTTGAACCTGTGTAAGAGACTGTGTTAACTGAAGAAAA